>NC_132933.1:54687152-54990485 GCF_047675955.1 Chlorocebus sabaeus
CTGACTTCAGGTCATCCTTCTGCCCAGCTTTTGATAAGACAATTGATGTTTGGTTTTTACAACTAGATTGTTCTTTTGGTGTGAGAAAGCAATCCTGGAGCCTCAGTAATGTCCACACGTGTCACATAAGGATATTCCTGACTGTCAAACACTGTTTTGTTTTGTTTTTGTCTTTTGTTTTTTTGGGGTTTTTTTTTTTTGTTTTTTTTTTTTTTTTGCCTCAAACAGGCCTTGTTAAAAAACATTGTATTCCATGGAAGGAAGGTTCATTTTCATGCATACAGGTCTACATAAAAACCTACAGTGTGGAACACTACATTGTCAGTACAATTGTAATCAATGTGTACATAAAATGTGTTCCCTCCACTGATATTGGAGAAAATACTGTTCATACGGAGGTAATAATAGAGAAGTTTCTTTAAGAAGTTTTCCACAATAAAAATAATTCTGGAAAACATTATCTTTAGACACAAGCCCTTTTTAATTGGTGTTTATCAAATATTACATAGCAGTGAGTGCTCAATCAACTATTACCCTTTTAAACATTAAAGGATAGTTCTACCAATATAGCTAACCCTAGAGCAACTACTGTTAACAGGCTGTTCTGAAAATGCACCAGAAGACCAAAGGATAAATTTATAATTCAATATTTGAATTTTTTTGTCATAGAATTTTTTGCTATATATTGTAAGGTATTTTTTCAAGATGAATATAAGTAAACTATTTTAGGGGGAACAATACCTAGGAGTGGTGCTGGGAGTGGCTTTGGGAAAAGGAGGGTAGCGTGTATGGGAGACAGTAGTGTCTGGGCAATTGGTGCTCTAGTATCCTCACATTCCTGCAGGTATACTCTTTTCTGGTCCCCTGAGGCAAGCACTACATCTCTCACTTTCCCCAAGTTTAGTGTCTCCTGCTTCCTTCCTTCTCCCCGCCAGGCCAGGACAAACTGGGGAAGGGAGATTTCCATAAGCACCAACAGTCAGGGTCAGGATTGCTACCTCTTGGCTGATGTCACAGCAGGCTTTCAGCTGACTTTTCATTGCCTCAGTCTGTCTTCATTCCTGCTCCCTGAGACAGAATTAATTAATGAGACACAGAGGACAGAGAGGGAAAAGTAGAAAGAGGGAGTCATTATTTGCCTGTCAGCCCTATGCCCTGACCCTGTGATATTGTGCTACAATAAAAAACATGTATTTTGGTCTTAGTCCTATTTCCAGGTTTGCAGTTCCTAAAACCCTTGGAATCTCTGAAGTGATAAGTGTCTTTTAATATGCTAGTGAAATGACTAATGGCTGGGGCTCCTGGATAAACTCAGGGTGGTGGTCTGGTTGGCAGGGGAAGCAAATAGGTGATTAGAGGGTTAAAACTTTCAGCCCCAACCCCTGAATTCAGGGAGGGGAGAGAGGCTGAAGGTTAAGCTGATCACCAGTTGCCAATGACTTAATCAATCATGTCTACCTAATGAAGCTCTACAAAAACTCAAATGGACAGAGCTCAGAGACCTTCCCAACTGACGAGCACATGGGGGTTCTGGAATAGCAGCCACCCCAAAGAGGGCATGGGAGCTCTGTGGCCCCTCCCCCATAGCTTGTATAAACCAAAGATAAAATTCTAAGCCCAGAAACCATCTGAATAGACACCTCCTCTTGGTGAAGGGCATTCCAAAGTTAACCTGAAAAACTAGTTCAGGTTGTGATGGAAAGGGGGAGTCTGAAATGTCTCATTATCCCCTCCTCCCTTTTAAAATTCAGGCCAAGCTGGTCAGCATTAATATCAACATAGACGTTAAGACTGATAAAACAGACTACGTCTTATAAGAAACATTTACAATCTATTATCTTTGAAGCCAACTACCTAGAGGCTTCATCTGTATGATAAAACATTGGTTTTCACAATCATTATGTTACTGTATCCCAGTCATTCCTTTCATTTTTGTTGATTCTAGATCTTTAGATAATAACTCTTTCAACCAGTCGCCAATTAGAAAACCTTTGAATTCACCTATGATCTGGAAGACCCTGCTACCAGTTGCCCCACCTTTCCAGAACAAACCAATGTATACCTTACATTTATTGATGTTTTATGTCTCCCTAAAATGTATAAGACCAAGTTGTAGTCTAGCCACCTTGGGCACATGTTCTCAGAATCTCCTGAGGGCTGTGTCATGGGCCATTGGTCTCTCATTTTGGCTCAGAATAAATCTTTTCAAATATTTTACAGAGGTTGACTTTCTGTTGACACTTGTCTCACACATCTCTTCCAAGTGGCTGTTCCTGAGTTGTATTATTTTATAATAAATGAGTAATAATAAAGTGCTTTCATGAGTTCTGTGAGCCTCTGTAGCAAATAATCAAACCTGAGGAGTACCAGGTGTAAATTCTAATTTATAACCAGTTGGTCAAAACCACAGGTGACAATGTGGGTTTGTGATTGTTTTTTGTTGTTGTTTGTTTGTTTGTTTGTTTGTTTGTTTTTTGAGACAGAGTTTCACTCTTGTTGCCCAGGCTGGAGTGTAATGGCACAATCGCAGCTCACTGCAACCTCCACCTCCCAGGTTCAAGCAATTCTCCTGCCTCAGCCTGCTGGGTAGTTGGGATTACAGGCGCATGCTACCATGTCCAGCTAATTTTGGTATTTTTAGTAGAGATGAAGTTTCACCATGGTGGTAAGGCTGGTCTTGAACTCCTGACCTCAGGTGATCCACCCACCTCAGCCTCCCAAAGTGCTGGGATTACAGGCATGAGCCACCACACCCAGCTGTAATTGACTTTTGAAGTAGGAGCGGTTTTAATTTGTTTTAATTTCTGTGGGTACACAGTAGGTATATACACTTATGGGGTACATGAGATGTATTGATACAAGCATGGAAAGTGAAATAAGCACATCGTAAAGAAAATGGGGTATCCATCCCTCAAGCATTTTTCCATTGAGTTGCAAACAACCCAATTATACTCTTTAAGTTATTTTAAAATGTACAGATATTATTGAATATAGTCACCCTGTTGTACTATCAAATAGTAGGTCTTATTCATTCTTTCTAATTTTTTGTACCCATTAAATATACCCACCTCTCCCAGCCGCCCCCCACAACTGCTACTACACTTCCCAGCATCCAGTAACCATCCTTCTACTCTCTATGTCCATTAATTTGATTGTTTTGATATTTAGATCCCATAAATAAGTGAAAACATGTGATATTTATTTTTCTGCTCCTGGCTTATTTCACTTAAAATAATGATCTCCAGTTCCATCCATGCTATTTCAAATGACTGGATCACATTCTTTCTCATAACTGAACAGAACTCCATTGTGTATATGTACCATATTTTCTTTATTCATTCATCTGTTGCTTCCAAATCTTGGCTATTGTGGGTAGTACTACATTAAACACGGGAGTGCAAGTATCTTACGGTAGATTGATTTCCTTTCTTTTGGGTATATACCCAGCACTGGGATTCTTGGATCATATGGTAGCTCAATTATTAGTTTTTCTGAGGAACCTCCAAAATGTTCTTTATAATGGCTGTACTAATTTACATTCCCACCAACAGTGTACGAGAGTACCCTTTTTTCCACATCCTTGCCTACATTTGTTATTGTCTGTCTTTTAGATATAAGCTATTTTAACTGGGGTTAAATGATATCTCATAGTAATTGTGATTTGAATTTCAGTGATGATCAATGATGTTGAGCACCTTACCATGTACATGGTTGCCATTTGTATGTCTTCTTTTGAGAAATGTCTATTCAAACATTTTGCCCATCTTTTGATCAGATTATGAGATTTTTTGCTATATAGTAGTTTAAGTGCCTTATATATTATGGTTACTAATCACTTGACACAGGGGTAGTTTGCAAATATTTTCTCCCATTCTGTGGGTTGTCTCTTCACTTTGTTGATTGTATCCTTTGTTGTGCAGAAGCTTTGTAACTTGATGTGATCTCATTTGTCCATTTTTGCTTTGGTTTCCTGTGTTTGAGGAGGTATTGCTCAAGAAATTTTTGCCCAGAACAATGTCTTGAGAGTTTTCCCAATGTAGTTTCATGATTTGAGGTCTTAGATTTAAGTATCTAATCCATTTTGATTTGATTTTGCCCAAGGCAAGAGATAATGGTCTAGTTTCATTATTCTGCATGTGGATATATAGTTTTCCCAAAACCATTTTTTGAAGATACTGTCTTTTCCCAAGTGTATGTTCTTAGCAAATTTGTGGACCATGAGTTTGCTGCAGGTGCGTGGATTCATTTCTGAGTTCTCTATTCTGTTCCATTGGTGAATGTATCTGTTTTTATGTCAGTACCTTGTTTTTTTTTTTTTGGTTTTTTGTTTTTTACTACATCTCTGTAGTATAATTTGAAGTCAGGTCATGTGATTCCTCTAGTTTTTTTTCTTTTTGCTTGGGATAGTTTTGGCTATTCTGGATCTTTAGTGTTCCATACAAACTCTAGGATTGTTTTTTTTCTAATTCTGTGAAGAATATTGTTGGTATTCTGATAGGGACTGCATTGAATCTGTAAATTACTCTGGATAGAATGGACATTTTAACAACATTGATTTTGCAAATCTATGAACATGGAATGTATTTCTATTTTTTTGATGTACTCTTCCATTTCTTTCACCAGTGTTTTATAGTTTTCATTACAGAGATTTTTTCACTTCTCTGGTTAGGTTAATTCCCAGGTATTTAATTTTATGTGTGGCTATTGTAAGTGGGATTACTTTTTATTTCTTTTTCACATTGTTCACTGCTGATATATAAAAATGCTACTGCATTTTGTATGTTCGTTTTGTATCTGGCAACGTTACTGATATTTTTTTTCATCATTTTCAATAGTTTTCTTGTGGAGCCTTTAGGCTTTAAAAATATAAGATCATGTCTTCTGAAAACAAAGATACTTTGACTTCTTCTTTTCTAATTTGGATGTTGTATTAGTCAGAGTTCTCTAGAGAGACAGAACTAATAGGATAGATGTATATATAAAGAGGAGTTTATTAAAGAGTATTGACTCACAGGAACACAAGGAGAGGTCCACAATTGGCTGTCTACAAGCTGAGGAGCAAGGAAGCCAGTCCAAGTCCCAAAGCTGAAGAACTTGGAGTTTGATGTTCGAGGGCAGGAAACATCCAGCATAGGAGAAAGATGTAGGCTGGGAGACTAAGAGAGTACAGTCTTTTCACGTTCTGTCTGCTTTTCTTCTGGTTGCCTGGCAGTTGACTAGACTGCGCCAACTCAAACTGAGGGTAGGTCTGCCTTTCCCAGTCCACTGACTCAAATGTTAATCTCCTCTGGCAGCACCCTCACAGACACACTCAGGAGCAACACTTTATATCCTTTAATCCAATCAAGTTGACATTCAATAGTAACCATCATAGATGCCCTTTATATCTTTCTCTTACATGATTGCTGTAGCTAAGACTTCCAGTGCTATGTTGAATTACAGTGGTGAAAGTAGTGGTGGTGAAAGTAGTGGTGTTGAAAATGTTGTCTTTGTTGTATTTTAGATCCTAGAGGAAATGCTTTCAGATTTCCCCCTATTCAATTTGATAATAGCTGTGGGTCTGTAATGCATGGCTCTTATTATGTTGAAGTATGTTCCTTTTACAACCAGTTTTTTCAGGGTTTTTATCATGAAGGGATGTTGAATTTTATCAAATGCTTTTTCAGCAACAATTGAAATGATCATATGGTTATAATATTTCATTCTGTTAATACAATGTATCACATTGATTGATTTGTATATGTTGAACCATTCTGGCATCTAAGCAATACATCCCAGTTGGTTATGATGAGTGTTCTTTCTAATGTATTGTTGAATTCAGTTTGCTAGTATTTTGTTGAGAATTTTTGCATCAATATTCACTAGAGATATTGGCCTCTAGTTTTCTCTTGTTAATGTATCTGTCTGGTTTTTGGCATGAGGGTGATACTGGCCTCACAGAAGTAGTTTGGAAGTATTTCTTTCTCCTTTATTTTTCAGAATATCTTGAGGAGGATTGGTATTAGTTCTGCTGTAACTGTTTGGTAGAATTCAGCAATGAAGCCATCATGTCACGGGTTTTTATTTACTGAGATACTCTTCATTACAACCTTGATCTTGTTATTTGTTATTGGTCTGCTCATGTTTTGGAGTTTTTTTCTGTTCAATTTTGGTAGGTTGTTTATATCTAGGAACTTGTTCATTTCTTCAAGATTTTCCAGTTTATTGGCATATAGTTTCTCATAATAGCCCATAATGATCCTTTGGATTTCTGCAGTAGCAGTTCTACTGTCTCCCTTTTCATCTCTGATTTTCTTTATATGGATCTGCTTTTTCCTTAGTCTGGCTAAAAGTTTGTCAAATTTGTTTAACTAAAAAAAATTATTTGTTTCATTGATCTTTTGTATTTATTTTCTCATTTCTATTTTATTTATTTCTGTTTTGATCTTTACTATGTCTTTTCTCCTACCAAATTTAGGTTTGGTTTGCTCTTGCTTTTCTAGTTCTTTAAGATGCATTTTTACATTTTTTTATTTGAAGTTTGTATTCTTTTTTGATGTAGGCACTTATAGCTATAAACATGCCTCTTAGTACTGCTCTTGCTATATCCCGTAGGTTTTGGTATGTTGTGTTTCCATTGTCATTTGTTCCAAGTATTTTTCAATTTTTTCTTAATTTCCTCACTGATTCAGTGGTCATATTGTTTAATTTCCAAGTATTTGTATACTTTCTAAAATTCCTCTTATTATTAGGTTCTAGTTTTATTCCATTGCAGTCAAAGAAGGTGCTTGATACTATTTCAATGTTTTTGAATGTTTAAAAATTTTCTTTGTGACATAACATATGGTCTATCTTTGAGAATGATTCATGTGCAGCAAAAAGAACCGTGTATTCTGTAGCTCTTGACTGACATCTTCTGAGAATATCTATTAGATTCATTTGGTCTATAGTGTGGATTAAGTCTGATGATTCTTTGTTGAATTTCTGTGTGAAAGATTTGTCCAATTCCGAAACTGGAGTGTTGAAGTCTCCAGCTATTATTTTATTAGAGTTAATCTCTCTCTTTAACTCTAATAATATTTGCTTTATTGATCTAGATGGTCCAGTGTTGGGTTCATACATATTTCAAAATGTTATATTCTTTTACTGAATTGACTATCATTATATAGTGATCTTTTTTGTTTTTCCTTATAGTTTTTTTCTTTAAATCTATTTTGTTTGCTATAAGTACAGTGACTCCTGCTTTTTTAGTTTGCTTTGGCATAGAATATCTTTTTCCATTCCTTTATTTTTAGTGTATGTGTGTCTTTATAGGAGAAGTGTGTTTCTTGTAAGCAACAGATCAATGGGTCATGTTATTTCATCCATTCAGCCACTCTGTGTCTTTTGATTAGAGAGTTTGGTCAATTTACATTCAATATTATTATTGATAAGTAAGGACTTATCCCCTGTATTTATTTTTAATTTTTAAAATTTGTTTTCTGGTTGTTTTGTTGTCATCTCTTCTTTCTTTCCTTCCTGCCTTCCTCTAGTTAAGATGATTTTCTCTGATGGTATGATTCAGTTTCTTGCTTTTTATTTTTTGTGTATCCATTGTATGTTTTTGGTTTGAGATTACCATGAGGCTTGAAAATCCTATTACATAACCAATTATTTTACCCTGATAGCAATGTAAAACTGTTTGCATAAACATACAAACAAGCACAAAGAATACTAATAAAAATTCTACATTTTAACTTAATCCACCAACTTTTTAACTTTTTGTTGTTTCTATTTATATATGATTATACTATGTCTGGAAAAATTATTTTAGTTATTATTTTTGATTGACTTATCATTTAGTCTTTCTACTTAGGATAAGATTAGTTTACACACCACAGTTACAGTGTTATAACATTATGTTTCTCTCTGTGTTTACTATTACCAGTAAGTTTTATAACTTCAAGTGATAACTCATTACTCATTAATATCCTTTTATTTGTGATTGAAATGCTCCCTTTAGCATTTATTGTAGGACAGAGCTGGGATGGATGAAGTCTCTCAGTTTTTGTTTGTCTGGGAAAGTATTTACTTCTCCTTCATGTTTGATGGATACTTTTTCCTGGATATACGATTCTAGGATAAAATATTTTTTCCCTTCAGCTCTCTCTCTCTCTCTTGCTCTCTCTCTCTCTCTCTCTCTCTCTCTATATATATATATATATATATATATATATGGTGGCTTGTGGGGCTTCCACTGAAAAGTCTGCTGCCAAACTGATTGGAGCTCCCTTGTATGTTATTATTTTTTGTTTCTTTATTTTGCTGCTTTTAGAATCCATCCTTTATCCTTGATCTTTGGGCATTTGAGCATTAAATGCTTTGAGGTAATCTTTTTTGGTCAAAATATGCTTGGTGTTTGAGAACTTTCCCATACTTGGATATTGATATCTTTCTCTAGGTTTGTAAGTTGTCTGTTATTATCCCTTTGAATAAACTTTCTACCCCTATCTCTTTCTCTATCTCTTAATTAAGGTCAATAACTCTCAGATTTTCATTTGGAGCTGTTTTCTAGATCTTGTATGTGTGCTCCATTGTTTTTTATTTAGATTCTTTTGTCTCCTCTGACTGTGTATTTTCAAATAACCTGTCTTCAAGTTCACTAATCCTTTCTTCTGCTTAATCAATGCTGCCATTAAAAGACTAATGCATTCTTCAGTATGCCAATTACATTTTTCAGTTCCAGAATTTCTACTTGGTTATTTTCAATTATTTCAATCTCTTGGATAATTTCATCTGATAGAATTTTGCATTCCTTCTCTGAATTATTTTGAATTTCTTGGCCAGGTGCAGTAGATCATACCTATAATCCCAACCCTTTGGAAGGTTGAGGTGGACAGATCACGAGGTCAGGAGTTCCAGACCAGCCTGATCAACATGGTGAAACCCCGTCTCTACTAAAGATACAAAAAAATTAGCCAGGCATGGTGGCAGGCACCCGTAATCCCAACTACTCAGGAAGCTGAGGCAGGAGAATCGCTTGTACCCGGGAGGCAGAGGTTGCAGTGAGCTGAGACCACACCACTGCACTTCAGCCTGGGCAACAGAGTGAGACTCTGTCTCAAAAAAAAAAAAAAAAAAGGAAAGAATTTTTTTGAGTTTTCTCAGCATAGCTATTTTGAATTAATTGTCTGAAAGGTCACATATCTCCATTTGTCCAGGATTGGTACCTGGTTCCTTATTTAGTCCATTTGGTGATGTCATGTTTCCCTTGATGGTACTGTTGCTCGTTGATGTTCTTCAATGTCTGAATGTTGAAAACTTAGGTATTTATTTTAGTCTTCACTGTCTGGGTTTATTTGTCCCATCCTTCCTGGGAAGGTTTCCAGATATTTTAAAGGACTTCAGTGTTTTGATCTGAGCTGTTTCTGCTTTAGGGGAAACCCCAATCTCAATAATGCTGTGATCCTTGCAAACTCATAGAGGTACTGCCTTGCTATCTTGGGCAAGATCTGGCAGAATTCTTTGGATTACCTGGTAGAGAGTTGTGCTCTCTTCTCCTACTTTTTCCTAAATATATAGAGCCTCTCTCTCTGTTCTAAGCCACCCAAAGCTCTAGGTGCAGTAGTAGAAGCTCTCCTGTAAACACCACAACTATGACTGCACTGAGTCAGACCTGAAGCCAGCACAACACTGGGTCACATCCAAGGTCTGCTATAACCACTCCCTGGCTACAGCCTAGGTGCACTCAAGGCCCTGGAGCTCTACAATCATTTGGCAGCAAAGCCAGCCAGGCCTGCCTCCTTCTCTTCAGGGCATCTAGGTCCATTAGGTCCTGGGTGATTCCAGAAGTGCTGTCTGAGAGTCAAAGGCTAAGATTAAAAACCTTAGGAGTCTGTCTCATGTTCTAGTCTATTGTGGCTGAGCTGGCATTCAAATCACAACACACAATTCTTTCCACTCTTCCCTCCCCTTTCTAAAGGCAGAGGAGCCTCACACTGTAGCTACCACCACAGTTGGCCATGAAGAGTACTGCCAGAATACCACTGATAAGCCCTTAAGATCCAACGTCTCTTAGGTCAACTTATAGTTAATGTTGCCTTGTCTGGGACTTTCCCTTCATGGCAGTGGGCTCCCCTCTAGCCCAGTGTATGTCAAGAAATGCCATCCAAGAGTCACATCCTGGGATTGGGGACCCCAAGAGCCTGTTTGGTGCTCTACTGCCCTGCGGCAGTGTTGGTACCTGAAGCCAGCAATTTTCAAAGGCTCACCAAAGCCTTTCATGTAGTTCCTGGGTATCACTGCTAATTATTCGGGTCTCAAGGGCTCTTCAGTGAGCTGGTGATGAATGCTGGAAGGACTGGGTCCTCTCCTTCAAGGCAGTAGTTTCCCTTCTGGTCCAGGGTGTGTCTAGGAATGCCACCTTGGAGCTAGGTCCTGGAACAGGAGTCTCAAGACTCTGATTGATGCTCTATCCTGCTGTGGCTGAGCTGGTATCCAAGATGCAGGACAAAAAGTCCTCCCCACTCCTCTCTCCTCTCTTCAAGTGGAAGCAAGGGGTGTCTTTTGGAGCTGTGACCTGTGCAGCCTGAGTTTAGGGGAGGAGTGATGCCAGCACTCCTATGACTGTCCCAGCTGGTGTCTCAGTATGATGCATGCCCTCCCAGCTCACTGCTTCTTGGCCTAATTCAGCCCTAGAACTCACCTAAGAGTTGCAGTCCTTATGGCCTAGACTGCCTTTCAAATTTAGACTACAAATGGAGACTACTTTGTCCCTCAGTGGCAAGGTTTGTGGGTCCTCAAGTTTAAACCACTGGGATCAGTCACTCCCCTCTGGTTAGGGTTGGTTTAAATCCTTCCTATGTGGCTGGGCATCAGCTGAGTTTGGTCTGGTTTTTCTTTCTGCTCTAATACAACAGCAATGAGTTCAATGCCTCACAATTGCTGTGTTCTTTCTCCCCCAGCACCCAGAAATAATCTCCACACCAGGCTGCCAGTGCCAGGAGTAGGGGAGGAGTGGTTCAGTGATTCAGGACTATTTTTATTTCTATCTATTCAGTGCCTCTTTTGGTAATATGAAGTTAAAACCAGGTACTGTGAGTGCTTACCTGATTTTTGGTTCTTAAAAAGGTGTTTTTTCTTTGTAAATAGTTGTCAACTCAGTGTCCTTGAGGGAGTGATCATCAGTGGAGCTTTATTTTCTACCATCTTGATCCACCTTCAACCAAAGTGGTTCTGGGACTGAGCCCTTAACCTGTAGGATCTGATATTCTCTCTAGCTACATAGTGTCAGAATTGAGTTTAATTGTAGGACACTTAGCTAATGCTGGATAATTGGTCAGTGTGGGAAAAAAACCCCACACATTTTGTTGTCCAGAAGTACTGATTGGTGAGAGGGTAGTAGAAGAGAAAAATCCAAGTTTTTCCCTGTCCACAACCCCAAGCTATAACCATATTCCATTCCTAAACTGTAGTCCTGATAATTGTCTTCAGTATCTGAGGGCCTTGTTCCCCTCTTCCCTTTTTATTCTGTTCTAAAAAAAAAAAAAAAAAATCAACCATTCTGATTACAATTTCCTTTTTTTTTTTTTTTTGTAAGCATAGACCAACTACATATTCAAACGTACCTAAGTCACATTATGAAAACACAAGTGCTGCTATTGAAATGATTTCAACTGGGTTAACAAATGGCATTTTTATAGAAATTTGTGCTATATAGGGTCAAAACAAAATATAAGCTCTGCAACAACTTACTTTTAATAGTAGTAGACAAAACATCTGGAAAATTAAACTATAATAATTGTCAGGCCTCCGAATCAAAGCTTAGCCATCATATCCCCTGTGACCTGCACTACACATCCAGATGGCCAGTTCCTGCCTTAACTCATGACATTCCACCACAAAAGAAATGAAAATGGCCTGTTCCTGTCTTAACTGATGACATTACCTTGTGAAATTCCTTTTCCTGGCTCAAAAGCTTCCCTACTGAGCACCTTGTGACCCCCCACTCCTGTCCGCCAGAGAACAACCCCCTTTGACTGTAATTTTCCTTTATCTACCCAAATCCTGTAAAACGGCCCCACCCCTATCTCCGTTTGCTGACTCTCTTTTTGGACTCAGCCCACCTGCACCCAGATGATTAAAAAGCTTTGTTGTTCACACAAAGCCTGTTTGGTGGTCTCTTCACACGGGCACGTGTGACAATAATGAAACTTCTTTTTAGGCTAACATATTGTATTTAAAATCATCATCATTATTTATAGCAGGGGACAGTACATATAGCAGGAATCCAGGGGACAGTACATATAGTGAGTGCTATAAAGCAGGCAGTCCACCTTGACTTACCTTAGTAGAACCTATTTGGGGCATGGAAATGTGCTAATTGTTTTGTTTCCCCATTTGACTCTTCCTCAGTAGCCTATACAAAAGTATGCCTGAGCTTGGCAAACTACCAATAAAGAAAACAGAATGTATGCATTATTGATGAGGTTGCTTCTGAATTAAAAATCAAGGTACATATATGTATATAAATACCCAACTTTACCTATAAAGATGGCACTGTTTTAATGAAAAAGGAAAAGCTGGTATGATTATCTGTAGAGTTATATTACCCAAAATTTAATTACAACATAAATTGGAAGAATGAATGTAAACTTCAGGGGACCCAATGAAGAAGGGATCTGTTTTCACATCCTTGGTTTCTGTTTGAGTTGTAATTCTAGTGGAGAAGAGACAATCCAAAGTGAACAAAGACCTGAACATAGTTCATTAACTTTTAGGTATTCCACAATATCATTAACTTTTGAGTAATCAGCTAATTTTCTATCTTGTGGTCTGCCATAAGTCTGAAGAAGAATTGCTGTATAGAGCATAGTAACTACCCCCTCCTTGTTTCTTTCAGGAATGCTCATCAGAATTTGCTAGATAATAAAGTATTAATGGAAAAAACTAAACCCTATAAAATATTTTAAAGAGAAGTATTTTGAGCCAGTATGAGTAACCATGACCTGGGGAAGAGTCTCAGGAGGTCCAGAGAATGTGTGCCTGAGGTGGTCAGCTTGCAGTTTGTTTTTATACATTTTAGGAAGGCAGGAATTACAGGTAAAGACATAAATCAATACATGGAAGGTATATGTTGGTACAGCCCCCAAAAAGGTAGGATATCTTGAAGAGGGGACTTACAGGTTATAGGTGAATTTAAAGATTTTTCTGATTAGCAATTGATTGAAAAAGTTAAACTTTGTCTAAAGATTGGAAGTCAGTAGAAAGAAATACTTAAGATAAGTGAAGTCTTGAAGGCCAAGGTTCTTGTGATGTAGATGAAGCTTCTTAGGTAGCAACCTTCAGAGAGAATAGATGGTAAATGTCTCTTTTTAGACTTTAAGAGGTCTCAAACTCTGAATCTCTATAGATCCAGGAAAGGCTTAGAAAGGGAAGACCTAGCTACATTATTGAAGGTTTCTCTACAGATGCAAATTTCCCCCACAAAAGACAGCTTTGAGGGTCATTTCAAATATGTCAAAGAAACATGTTTTGAGATAAAATATTTTATTTCCTTCCAGGTGTACTATCTGTCATGCGATGCTATACCAGAGTCAGGTTGGAAAGCCACATTATACCAGGATAATTAAAAAGCAGGTTTAACAAAATCGTGTGGTTGGTAGGATGTGACTTAACCCTTACCTTGCGTGGCCTCAGGTCTTGGTTATAATTTGGTATCTTATTGCCACAGAGAGTCTGTTTTATCAGTTTTGTGTTCTCTATTTTAACCTTAATACCGGTCAGTTGTGCTTAAGCTCCAAAAGGAAGGGAGGGTAATGAGGTGTGTCTGACCTCCCTTCCTGTCATACCTGGGAATTCAGTTTTTCAGGTTTCTCTGTGGTCTCCTTGGCCAAGAGATGTCTATTTGTGGCAAGCGAGGTCTCCCTAACGGCTGAACAGGCAAGCCTCGTTAACAACTGTCTCAGCACTGACTGAGTGGTTAAGTTAGATACTAAAAGCTGAAAGAGCCAGTGCCCTTATACAAAGGCTGCACGTAACAAAAGTCCACCGAGAGTTTTGCCTAAGCCTTTCCTGGGCCTTAAAGCATGACAAGATAATGAAGGAGTTCTTTACAGGAACCATTTAGGATTAAACAAGTTTTATTGGGTGTCTGAAGAAACTCCCCAGGCCTCTACAAACAAGTTTGCTGGGGTCTGAAGCAACTCCCCAAACCTCCATGATTTAGTAGGAGACAAGATAAGGGTAATCACCCCAGCACCAGGACCCATTTAGATTAAGTAAATGTACTGAGGCTCCAGAGGAAGTTCTTCAGGACTCAGACCTTAGTTACAGATTAGAATAAGTTAATCATTTATGTCTTTCAATGGATGCACACTTACATGTAGACATATAGCTAAGAAGGTATACAAGCTCTGGAAAAGTTTGTAATTTTGAGTTGGTCTGGTGATAATTTCCAAGCCTTCTCCCTGTACCCCGTTACAGAAATATAAACACTCTTCTTTCCCATTTCATCTGCATCTTGTTATCGGGCTGAGAGAATAAGGAGCTCGACCTTCGGTTTCATCTGGGAACACATTCAGTTGGTTTGGAGGTTTAAGATTTTATTTTTGGTTTACAGAAACTACAAGCTGAACATCTGCTAGCAATTCACTTTGTGTATTGTTCACAAACCAAGGGTCAAATGAAGATACTAAGGGGACATCAGAGGAAAAGGGTAATTGTTCTTTTTTTGTTTAGGAGGTGTGCCGTATTTGCCTATTTGTTTTGCTTTCTCCTGGGTCCACAAAGTATGTTAACACTAGAAAGAGAATTTTGTTCAATAGTTGAATAGTTGAAAGAGTTGGTGTGAGGTGGACACACATCACTGATTATGTGGAAAATATTAATAACACTGTGACTCTTATAAAATCCTTTGAGAATCTTACTAGTATAAGGCAATTGTTTGGTCACAAGTGTTAGCAAAATCTCTCAAAAGATAGTAGAAGGGTTTGACAAAAATGATCTTTTATCTTTTGGTAGTATGAAATGGATACTGGTACCATCTATAACATGCTCAGAAGATCTCAAAGGAGGATGCCAGGTCCTCCGAGCATAAGTTCCTCTGCAGCTCTGGCTAACTTGGATGAATTGTTTTAAGCCTCAAGCAGAGAAAATGACTATGACTAAAAGAAAAGAACTTAACACAGAAACATCAAGATTACCTGAGATTTAGTGGAATGATTCTTAAACTTTTTGATCATTACTGTTGTAAAAATCCAAAAATGCCTAATTTGAGAGCCTTATAGATGACAGACAGCCTAACAGTAAGTAGCTTCTTGCCATGTTACTCCTGATGAACATTAACAATTCACCACAGAAATAGCATGGCTCATCATTATCAGTTTCCTCTGATAGGCAACCTCTTCTTTGATTCAAAATGTTTTAAAAGACAAAAATCACTGCAGTTGTGCATCAAGGATGCATTGGTCTTTTAAATCTGATTGAACTCAAAATATACCATGGGGAACTATAGCATAGGAACAACTTCAATCTATGCACACATTACTTCAAATAGTTAATTTATACATTGTCCCATATTAGAGTCAAACAAATACCATAGGGAACAATTAACATTTTTGGCACATATTGAAACATTTTGAAGTATTTGTCTCATATAACTTGAAATGAGATATATAGATCCCTTAGGGCTTTAACCATGTCTTCATTTTCTATTAAGTAGTATTGCATTGCTAAATTATAATATTTAATACTGGGAAAATTTACAACAATATTTAGTATTGTTTATAATTAATAGTTGATACTTTTTGTACTTTAAATACTTTTTCTTCAAGAATTTACAGAATAGGGACCACTCTGACAATACCTTATGAATTAAGGAAAGTTATTTTCTTACTTCCATGTTAATCAGACACAACACGATTCAAATTCGATTTAACATACTTTGCTATATACTTACTTACAAATAAACATTTGACTAAATGCTGTAGTGGGATGTCACAATGAATGAAATATATTCTCAGTCCTCAAAGACACACACTTTAGTCAGGAAAAAAAGGTGTGCTCATAGATTACTTCTTTGCTACAAATACATTCATGTACAGACATATTCTCTAGCATCCAATTGACTTCAAACACAAGTCTTACTTGACACTCTTCAATTGCTCTCATTTTACTTTCATGGCAAAAATGAATACTTTTTGGAAGACCCTTTACCTGTCTCCTGCCTGCCCCTCCAACCTCATTGTTTCATTAAATACTCTCCATCATCTCTATAATCCAATCATAATAACAAATTAATTGATCAACATTGTTATTTTGCTCTAATTGTTACTTTTTACATTAGTTTTTAAACAAGCAATAAATAAACATGTTCTCTTGGTAAAATAATTAGAAGCATTTCATAATTACAAATATTACAAGTATGGCTAAAACACAGTCTGAACAGTATCTCAAATGGTCTACCCTGTCCCCCAGTGGTAATCACTGTATCAGTGGGGTATATATCCTTCCAGATGTTTAATGCATTTACATGTGTAATGTTGCTTTGTTTCATGTTTTAATCTGTAGAAGATCATATTTTGCACAGTCCCTGTGGTTTATTTATTTTATTCAAAAAATACCTTGGAGATTTTACTGTGTCAATGTAATAATATATCATTTCCCTAGCATGAATTAATAAATAGTTTTAATCTCTTTATTTGTTATGTCTCTTTTTAATGCTTTAGATATTTATTTTAATTTCTCTTCCTTTTTTTAAATTATATGTAACAACAGTTAGTTTAAATTTTTGGTCCTTACAATTTAGCTAGTTTATGTTTTATTGATCAAATCTATATTTTATTATTAATTTCTGCACTTCTCTTTTATTAATTTCTTTTTTTTTTTTTTTTTTTTTTGCTTTTTTTATTATACTTTAAGTTCTCAGGTACATGTACACAACATGCAGGTTTGTCACATATGTATACATATGCCATGTTAGTGTGCTGCATCCATTAACTAGTCATTTACATTAGGTATATCTCCTAATGCTATCCCTCCCCCTTCCGCCAGCCCCGCGACAGGCGCCAGTGTGTGATGTTCTCTACCCTGTGTCCAAGTGTTCTCACTGTTCAATTCCCACCTATGAGTGAGAACATGCAGTGTTTGGTTTTCTGTCCAGAATGATGGTTTCCAGCTTCATCCATGTCCCTACAAAGGACATGAACTCATCCTTCTTTTATAGCTGCATGGTATTCCATGGTGTATATGTGCCACATGTTCTTAATCCAGGCTATCATTGATGAACATTTAGATTCGTTCCAAGTCTTTGCTATTGTGAATAGTGTCACCATAAACATACGTGTGCATATGTCTTTATAGCAGCATGATTTATAATCCTTTGGGTGTATAACCAGTAATGGGATGGCTGGGTCAAATGGTATTTCTAGTTCTAGATCCTTGAAGAATCACCACACTGTCTTCCACAATGGTTGAACTAGTTTACAGTCAAACCAGCAGTGTAAAAGCATGCCTATTTCTCCACATCCTCTCCAGCACCTGTTGTTTCCTGACATTTTAATGATCTCCATTCTAACTGGTGTGAGATGGTATCTTATTGTGGTTTTGATTTGCATTTCTCTGATGGCAAGTGATGATGAGCATTTTTTCATGTGTCTGTTGGCTGCATAAATGTCTTCCTTTGAGAAGTGTCTGTTCATATCCTTTGCCCACTTTTTGATGGAGTTGTTTGATTTTTTCTTGTAAACTTGTTTAAGTTCTTTGTGGATTCTGGATATTAGCCCTTTGTCAGATGGGTGGATTATAAAAATTTTCTCCCATTCTGTAGGTTGCCTGTTCACTTTAATGGTAGTTTCTTTTGCTGTGCAGAAGCTCTTTAGTTTAATTAGATCACATTTGTCAATTTTGGATTTTGTTGCCATTGCTTTTGGCATTTTAATCAAGAAGTCTTTGCCCATACCTATGGCCTGAATGGTATTGCCTAGGATTTCTTCTAGAGTTTTTATGGTTTTAGGTTTAACATTTAAGTCTTTAATTCAACTTGAATTAATTTTTGTATAAGGTGTAAGGAAGGGATCCAGTTTCAGTTTTCTACATATGGCTAGCCAGTTTTCCCAGCACCATTTATTAAATAGGGAATCCTTTTCCCATGTCTTGTTTATGTCAGGTTTGTCAAAGATCAGACAGCTGTAGACGTGTGGTATTATTTCCGAGGGCTCTATTCTGCTCCATTGGTCTATATTTCTGTTTTGGTACCAGTATCATGCTGTTTTGGTTACTGTAGCCTTGTAGTATAGTTTGAAGTCAGGTGGCATGATGCCTGCAGCTTTGTTCTTTTGGCTTAGGATTGTTTTGGCAATGTGGGCTCTCTTTTGGTTCCATATGAACTTTAAAGTAGTTTTTTCCAATTCTGTGAAGAAAGTCATTGGTAGCTTGATGGGGATGGCATTGAATCTATAAATTACCTTGGGCAGTATGGCCATTTTCGTGATATTGATTCTTCCTATCCATGAGCATGGAATGTTCTTCCATTTGTTTCTGTCTTACTTTGTTGAGCAGTGGTTTGTAGTTCTCTTTGAAGAGGTCCTTCATATCCCTTGTAAGTTGGATTCCTAGGTATTTTATTCTCTTTGAAACAATTGTGAATGGGAGTTCACTCATGATTTGGCTCTCTGTTTGTCTGTTATTGGTGTATAGGAGTGCTTGTTATTTTTACACATTGATTTTGTATCCTGTGACTTTGCTGAAGTTGCTTATCAGCTTAAGATTTTGGGCTGAGATGATGGAGTTTTCTAAATATACAATCAGGTCATCTGCAGACAGGGACAATTTGACTTCCTCTTTTCCTAATTGAATGCCCTTTATTTCTTTCTCTTGCCTGATTGCCCTGGCCAGAACTTCCAACACTATGTTGAATAGGAGTGGCGAGAGAGGGCATCCCTGTCTTGTGCCAGTTTTCAAAGGGAATGCTTCCAATGTTTGCCCATTCAGTATGATATTGGCTGTGGGTTTGTCATAAATTGCTCTTATTATTTTGAGATACATTCCATCAGTACCGAATTTATTGAGAGTTTTTAGCATGAAGGGCTGTTGAATTTTGTCAAAGGCCTTTTCTGCATCTATTGAGATTATCATGTGGTTTTTGTCTTTGGTTCTGTTTACATGATGGATTACATTTATTGCTTTGCATATGTTGAACCAGCCTTGCATCCCAGGGATGAAGCCAACTTGATCATGGTGGATAAGCTTTTTGATGTGCTGCTGGATTCGGTTTGCCAGTATTTTATTGATGATTTTCACATTGATGTTCATCAGGGATATTGGTCTAAAATCCTCTTTTTTTGTTGTGCCTCTGCCAGACTTTGGTATCAGGATGATGTTGGCCTCATAAAATGAATTAGGGAGGATTCCCTCTTTTTCTATTGATTGGAATAGTTTCAGAAGGAATGGTACCAGCTCCTCTTCGTACCTCTAGTAGAATTCGACTGTGAATATGTCTGGTCCTGGAGTTTTTTTCGTTGGTAGGCTATTAATTATTGCCTCAATTTCAGAACCTCTTATTGGTCTATTCAGGGATTCAACTTCTTCCTGGTTTAGTCTTGGGAGGGTGTATGTGTCCAGGAATTTATCCATTTCTTCTAGATTTTCTAGTATATTTGCTTAGAGGTGTTTATAGTATTCTCTGATGGTGTTTTGTATTCCTGTGGGATCAGTGGTGATATTCCCTTTATCATTTTTTATTGTGTCTATTTGATTCTTCTCCCTTTTCTTTATTGGTCTTGCTAGCAGTCTATCAGTTTTGTTGATCTTTTCAAAAAACCAGCTCCTGGATTCATTGATTTTTTGAAGGGTTTTTTTGTGTCTCTATGTCCTTCAGTTCTGCTCTGATCTTAGTTATTTCTTGCTTTCTGCTAGCTTTTGAATGTGTTTGCTCTTGCTTCTCTAGCTCTTTTAATTGTGATGTTAAGGTGTCAATTATAGATCTTTCCTGCTTTCTTTTGTGGGCATTTAGTGCTATGAATTTCCCTCTACACACTGCTTTAAATGTGTCCCAGAGATTCTGATACGTTGTATCTTTGTTCTCATTGGGTTCAAAGAACATCTTTATTTGTGCCTTCGTTTCGTTATGTACCCAGTAGTTATTCAGGAGCAGGTTATTCAGTTTCTATGTAGTTGAGCAGTTTTGAGTGTGTTTCTTAATCCTGAGTTCTAGTTTGATTGCACTGTGGTCTGAGAGACAGTTTGTTATAATTTCTGTTCTTTCACATTTGCTGAGGAGTGCTTTACTTCCAACTATGTGGTCAATTTTGGAATAAGTTTGATGTGGTGCTGAGAAGAATGTATATTCTGTTGATTTGGGGTGGACAGTTCTCTAGATGTCTATTAGGTCTGCTTGGTGCAGAGCTGAGTTCAATTCTTGGATATTCTTGTTAACTTTCTGACTAATTGATCTGTCTAATGTTGACAGTGGGGTGTTAAAGTCTCCCATTATTATTGTGTGGGAGTCTAAGTCTCTTTGTAGGTCTCTAAGGACTTGTTTTATGAATCTGTGTGCTCCTGTATTGGGTGCATATATATTTAGGATAGTTAGCTCTTCTCATTGAATTGATCCCTTTACTATTATGTAATGGCCTTCTTTATCTCTTTTGATCTTTGTTGGTTTAAAGTCTGTTTTAACAGAGACTAGGATTGCAACCCCTGCCTTTTTTTTGTTTTGTTTTCCATTTGCCTGGTAGATCTTCCTCAATCCCTTTATTTTGAGCCTATGTGTATCTCTGCATGCGAGATGGGTCTCTTGAATAGAGCACACTGATGGGTCTTGACTCTTTATCCAATTTGCCAGTCTGTGTCTTTTAATTGGACCATTTAGTCTATTTACATTTAGGGTTAAAATTGTTATGTGTGAATTTGATCCTGTCATTATAATGTTAGCTGGTTATTTTGCTAATTAGTTGATGCAGTTTCTTCCTGGCATCTATGGTCTTTACAATTTGAAATGTTTATGCAGTGGCCGGTACTGGTTGTTCCTTTCCATGTTTAGTGCTTCCTTCAGGAGCTCTTTTACTGCAGGCCTGGTGGTGACAAAATCTCTCAGTATTTGCTTGTCTGTAAAGGATTTTATTTCTCCTTCACTTATGAAGCTTAGTTTGGCTGGATATGAAATTCTGGGTTGAAAATTATTTTCTTTGAGAATGTTGAATACTGGCCCCCACTCTCTTCTGGCTTGTAGAGTTTCTGTTGAGAGATCCGCTGTTAGTCTGATGGGCTTCCCTTTGTTAACTCAACCTTTCTCTCTGGCTGCCCTTAACATTTTTTCCTTCTTTTCGACTTTGGTGAATCTGACAATTATGTGTCTTGGAGTTGCTCTTCTCAAGGAGTATCTCTGTGGCGTTCTCTGTATTTCCTGAATTTTAATGTTGCCCTGCCTCACTAGGTTAGGGAAGTTCTCCTGGATAATATCCTTAAGAGTGTTTTCCAACTTGGTTCCATTCTCCCCGTCACTTTCAGGCACACCAATCAGATGTAGATTTGGTCTTTTCACATAGTCCCATATTTCTTGGAGGCTTTGTTCATTTCTTTTTACTCTTTTTTCTCTAAACTTCTCTTCTCACTTCATTTCATTCATTTGATCCTCAGTCACTGATATCCTTTCTTCCACTTGATCAAATCGGCTACTGAAGCTTGTGCATGCATCACGTAGGTCTTGTGCCATGGTTTTCAGCTCCATCAGGATATTTAAGGACTTCTCTAGACTGTTTATTCTAGTTAGCCATTCGTCTAATCTTTTTTCAAGGTTTTTAGCTTCTTTGCAATGGATTTGAACATCCTCCTTTAGCTCGGAGAAGTTTGTTATTACCAGTCGTCTGAAGTCTTCTTCTCTCAACTCGTCATATTCTCTATCCAGCTTTGTTTCATTGCTGGCAAGGAGCTGCACTCCTTTGGAGGAGAAGAGGTTCTCTGGTTTTTAGAATTTTCAGCTTTTCTGCTCTGGTTTCTCCCCATCTTTGTGGTTTTATCTACCTTTGGTCTTTGATAATGGTGATGTACAGATGGGAATTTGGTGTGGATGTCCTTTCTGTTTGTTAGTTTTCCTTCTGACAGTCAGGACCCTCAGCTGCAGGTCTGTTGGAGTTTGCTGGAGGTCCACTCTAGACCCTTTTTGCCTGGGCGTCACCAGCGGAGGCTGCAGAAGAGCAAATATTGCAGAACAGCAGATGTTGCTGCCTGATCCTCCCTCTGAGAAGCTTCGTCTCAGAGAGGCACCCAGCAGTATGAGGTGTCACTCAGCCCCTACTGAGAGGTGTCTCCAAGTTAGGCTACTTAGGGGTCAGGGACCCACTTGAGGAGGCAGTGTGTCCTTTCTCAGATCTCAAATTCCATGCTGGGAGAAGCACTACTCTCTTCAAAACTCAGCTGGAAATGCAGAAATCACCCGTCTTCTGTGTCGCTCATTCTGGGAGCTGCAGACTGGAGCTGTTCCTATTCGGCCATCTTGGAACCTGTTATTAATTTATTTCTTTAACAGAATTCACTTTGTGATCCTTTTAGCTTCCTGAATCAAAAGGGGTTTTTAAAATTTATTCTGTGCTTTTCTTATCTAATAAATTAATTGAAGGTATACATATACACACACACACACATATATATTTCTCTAAGTCACCTTTTGGTCACATCATAGCAGTTTGATATGAGGTGTCATTCCATTCTAAATAAATTATAGTATTAATTTCTATTTCCTTTTTTAACCCAAGATATATTCCAATGTGTATTTCTAAATTTTTAGGTGTTTAGGGTTTTTGTTTGTTTTGTCTTACTGCATTTTGGTTATTAGTTTCTAATTTTATTTTTAGTAGTCAGTAAGTATAATGGGTCCTATAAGATTTTGATTTTTTAATTTGTTTAGATTTTTTTCTTGAGGCTTAGTATATATGGTCAGTTTTTGAAAAATATTTGAAAATAATTTGCATTCTTCTTTTGCAGGTACAAATACATGTGTTTGTAATATATGTATATTAAACTTAGTTTGTTAATTATAAAATTCAAATTCTCTATATTCTTTCTCACTTTTCTAGTACACTTAGTCTATAAACTTAGTAAAATATGTTAAATTATCACTGCGATTGCAGATTTATCCATTTCTCCTTGAAAACTGTGTTTTTGTTTACATTTTTTGAAACTACATAATTAGGTAATAAACTTTCATGACTTTTGTATTTGTGATAGACTATTCTTTTTCAGTATGAAATATTTTCTCTGGCCTTTTGATACCTTTTGCTTCAAATTCTGGTTTTCTGATAATGTCATATCTGTATTTCTTTCCTTCTTTTTTTTTTTTTTTTTTTTTTTTTTGGGATGGAGTCTCGCTCTATTGCCCAGGCTGGAGTGTAGTGGCCTGATCTCGGCTCACTGCAACTTCCACCTCCCAGGTTCAAGCGATTCTCCTGCCTAAGCCTCCCAAGTAGCTGGGAGTATAGGCGTCTGCCTCCATGTCCTGCTAATTTTTGTATTTTTAGTAGAGACGGAGTTTCACTATGTTGGTCAGGCTCCTGACCTCATGATCTGCCCGCCTTGGCCTCCCAAAGTGCTGTGATTACAGGCATGAGCCACTGAACCCAGCCTATACCTATATTTCTTATGGTCTCTGTTGCAACTAAAAATGCTTACCAGCTTACAATGGTTCAACTTGCAATATTTTGACTTTATAATGGTGCAACACTGATACACATTCAGTAGAAATGACACTTCTAGTAGCCATGCAGCCATTCTGTTTTTCACTTCCAGTACAGTGTTCAATAAATTACATGAGATATTCAATACCTTATTGCAAAATATGCTTTATATTAGATGAATTGGCCCAACTGTATGCTAATGTAAGTACTCTGAACATGTTAAGTTAGGCTAGACTAAGTCATAATGTTTGCAATGTTAGATACATTAAATGCATTTTTGCCTTATGATATTTTCAATTTGCTATAGGTTTATTTGGGATGTAACCTCATTGTAAGGTTAGGAACATCTATACTCAACTGTATTGTTATAATATGAAAGCAGCCATAGACAATATATAAACAAATAAGCATGACTGTGTTCTAATAAACCTTCATTCACAAGAACTGGTGGCTGGGTGGATTTGGCCTGTGGGCTGTAGTTTGCTGATCCCTGCTTAGGTGATACTGCCACAATCTAAGAAGAACTTAGTAACTACAATTTTGACTAAGTATTTGTTTACTTAAGGCAGAAAGATGCTGATTATTATGCGTCCTAACTAGATAGTCGCTTTCACAGCTTTCCAAGCATTTCACAAGCATCACACTTGTTAAAATATCTGAGAGGAGGGTACTAGATTTTATAAAGGTATAAACTCACAGGTAGAGAAAGAAAATGGCCATAAAGCTGCACAAGGAGTTAGTAGAAAAGGCAAAATAATAAACACTATCCACTCAAGGTGAGATTGAACTTTCTAAATAGCAACTCTGTCAGCAGTTACATGTACTTGCCTTACAGGCCCTGAAAGAGCCACTTTTCAAGAGACCTGACTCGCATTATTGTCTGGTATGCAATAGAGATGCCATATAGGAAAACTGAAAAACAATTGAGAAGTGTTTATTTTTCACATTTATTTTCCTCTAACATGTTTTGACTATATTTAATTTAATACTTATCTTTTTTTTTTTTTTGGTTTACATTCTTATGTTGGCAAAAATAAACACCAAAGGGATTGTGAAAGCATTAACAGATCTGTCATCTGTATTTTTTTCTCTATTTCCTTAGAAAGTCATTAAGTTGCTCTTAATTTCCTCTTGAAACACATATGTGTAAAAATTAATTTCCCAGGCAGATTCACCAGAAAAAGATGAACAAACAGCAAAACAAAAGCAGAATACTTGCGACCACTATTTTGGAAACATTTGAGCAAGAAAATTTAAAGTAAACCCCGTACTAGAGTTGTGAAATTGAACGGATATCAAGAATGTCATGCCCTTTGTCGTTATGAACAAAAGGTCAGGCCTATTTGATCAGAATATGTTATTTTTAGAAAAACAATTTTATAAAAGTGTTTTTCCTTTTCTCTAATTCTGCTCACAAGAACCAAAAAATTATTCTGCTCTTAGTCTTGACTATGAATTTTCAAAGGAGTTGTTTTCTGTAACGCCACTCTGTACAGTATTTGAAGGAAAGTTGCAAAGTATATTAATTATAGAGTTCTATGGTTGACTCTAAATTTCCAAGTAAGTAAGGGTTGCGTCACTGATTTGGGGTGGCATCTTTTGCTTCTAGACTGCTTTTAAAAATTCAAATGTATGAACAGAAAATTCTCACTTCAAAGAGAAATAAAACTGTTTTGAAAGACAGCCTTTGAATGCAATCTTTCTCAGAAAGAGCCTATTTAGAGAAAATGGAATCCAAAAATGTCAACATCCATATTCTTCCTGAGAATATGTTTTCTTTTTGACAACAGCGCTGATAAACTAAGAGTATTTTTTAAAACAAACACACTTTATTTGGTTATAGAAAAAGTAGTGGAAAATTTATGGTGCCAACACTCATAATATAATTTCATTAAAAAGCAATACATTTTATATATTTGATATGAGCAACTGCCTAAACCCACATAGTGTATATGAGAAGATTCAAATTCACTTTAAAAAAAAGGTCATAAGATGTGTGTATGTGTGTGTGTGCATGTTTCCAACGAATCTATTCAAACCTGAAAGAATGACTTCTCCCTACAATTTTGATCAATTTTAAAAGTTGAAATAGAATAGAAAAATATGTTCTAACATTATATAATTGATTTTGCTTTTCCATTTTCATAGAAGATTACTATAAGTACTCTTTGATCTAAAAGAAAATAGTCTTCCTCATTGGTAGGGCAAAAGATATTGACTATGACAAAGATTTTTAAAATAACAGTTTAAATAAAAACATTGTGGATAACCATGCTTGCATTCCTACAGACTAGGAAAAGATAAATGCTACTGTCATTGCTAGTTAAATAAGGGTGAGGCAGAAACTGCAAGAAGGATGTTGATCTGTCAGGGATTTCGGGTAGCCATTTTCAATAATACGTACAGTTTTGCTTCAGGGGTTCACACCAACAAGGAATAATGAGACAAAATGATTGTGTAAAACCCTAAAGAAAAAAATGCATGTATTATTTAAAATACTTTTTGTTTTTAATTTTGTGCGCAATTCTCATAAGGGTTTTAACATTTATTTTCCAGAAAAAAATGCAGTCATAGGTAAAGATAATGTTCTTAGATATACTTAATGCTGTTACCTTTATTAACTTATTTTTATGTCTCTATAATTCATTTTCTTCCAAAATACATTTTTACTATAACTTCTCAATTAAAATTTTCAATCACATTGAATAAGCACTACAGACGGTCATATAAATTAAATGGTCACATTACGCATTTTACAATATAGGTGCCATGTACTTCTCTAAGTTGCCTGACAAATTTTTATTTTCAAAATGTAAATATTTAACATTAAACTTATAAGAGTAAAATGATCTGTTAGAAATAAGCTCATCCATTTATACTATTCCACTTTTAACCAAATCAAAAAATTCAAACCTAATAACTGTGTTTTAGCCTTGAAAATATCTTAAAAATATACTCAAAGAAAGGAAAATAGTAGATTTTCTGCTTGTGTTTTTTTTTAAAAAAAAATAGCATAGTACATTTTCTTTTTTGCTTTACTTGATCTTTTGTGTTTCTAATGTGAAGATCTACCAAGCATGAATGAAATGACTCATAGATTTCTACAGTTCCAACTCAAACATAATAATTCCTAATGACCAGATCTCTTAGGATATGTAATAAAGAAGATAAAGTAGGGCAAACATTGAGGAGGATTTTATTTTTCTTTTAACAATATACTTATACATGCGTCAATCAATATTAAGATCCGAAAAATGTACACTTTGACCACAAATTCTGTGAAAGTTGGGAGTCAAACTCTGGTTAAGCAAGATCAAACTAGGAAAAGTTGAGGTAAATGTATAGGATATGGAAAATAGATCTAAACAACAAAATAATATTAGGGTTTGGTTACTTTCACATGAGTACCTGGGATCATGAATCCAAAGGAAGATCTGAAATCTGAAAATTGGGCCAGCATGGAAAGCACACAACAAATAAATAAGTAGTGGGAATTCAGGCCGACAATAGCATTTTTTTTTCTTTAGGTATTTTGGAAGCACCTGTGGGCAACAAATTCATTGGCAGGAGACCTAGGCACTGGCGAACTCATATTCCAGGCAGTAAAGCTAGTGTTTGGGATTACTGAAGTCCTGTTTATGAACTAAAGCATCAAAGTTAGAAGAGGACAAGGAGTATGATTCATGAGTCTCATTATACCCTTCCCCTTCTCAATTTAAACACCCAACCTACACATCTATACACACACACACACACACACACACACGCATGCATGCATGCATGCACATACACAACAACCTCTGTATAGTCTGAAGTCTGAGGCGTGGCAGATCCTGAAAAAAGGTAAAGCAGGAATAAGTAAGAATCATAGACAGCCATGATTATTAGTTGTTTTAAAGGTATCTAACCTTTTTTTCCAAATGGAGAATATGAGGCTCAGAAAAATTACTCAACTGTTCAACCTCACCGAGGCTGTTTCTTCCCATAAAACAAAACCATTGGGAAGATTAAATATGGGATGACAAATGAAGGTTCATAAGTATTAGGCGCTCCCAATTTGCAACCTCCCGTTCCATAAAACCATCCCTAGTCTTCCTATAAAGAAGTACTGTAGGTTCTTAATATATATACAGGAATATATATACATTAAAATCTTGTATATTGTCACTTTTCATCTTTTTTTTTTTTTTTTAATTGTATCACATTTGGGGAGGAAGAACTTTCTAGGAGAAATAAGGTTTGTCTCACCTCTGGAGTGTTACAGCAGGCAGAAAAACGTCTAAAGAAACATGAGGCTGCAAGCTAAGTTAACTCCCTCTGCTAATGCAGTGATAGGGAATGTGATTATAAAATATAAATCATCACATAGCATGGATTTTCAAGGTCATTTGTGATTAGTAGAATCACAATTGTTAAATCTGTGTATCATAACAGACTTTTCTGTGAAGTACAAAACTAATCTGTGCTATATATACCGTATGTCCAGATGATCTCAAATTAATTGTAATTTCAGTTATTGTCATATTGGAAGACAGGATTGCATTACCCCATTCTCGCTCTCACTATCCGGTGTTAGAAATCACTCTAAGATCAAGCTGTAATGTAACTGACACTGGATTCTTCTCAAACAAAATGCAACCAATAATGACAAATTTATGTAGAGCCATTTATCTCCAGAGAGCCAAAGAGCTTTTCAATGGAAAAAAAAAGGGAGGGATGGTGTTCATGACAATATGATAAGGTATTTTGGCATCCCTAGAGTGTAACTTTGGCTGATATACAGGTGTCCGAACAACACATCTTTATGGTGTGTGCTAATGGAAGAAACATGATGAATGCCCTTGAGCAATGTAAGGAGGAGAAGAAACAGCAAAGCCTGGGGACAGATGGTGCTGATTTATTACTTTGAAATGTCAGAGGGTAAGTGTTTTCTGCATATTGAGTTAGAGGTAATGCAGAGGTAATGTTTGAGATTATTGTTTTGGGCTTGATATTTTGATACTGAATTTGAATCAAAATCTCATTTCTTAAGCAACCTTATTGACAAAAGAGATGGCTAGATTTGAAAAGACCTGACATCTTTAGGAATATGCTCAGAAAAATAATGTACTGGCTCCATGGCTCATGAATGTATCTGAAATGAATACAGGCATTTTTTTTCATTGTTTTCATTTTCTGTGACAATTAGAGTGTGATTCAAAGTGGCGTAATCAAAATTCATTGTAACCCAAGCAGCTACTGTATTGTGGTTTGACAATGAGATTAATCTAAAAGAGAATATCGTGGATAGAATATCCACGAACCGCAATCATTTTCTTGGCTTTTACTTTGCCAGTTAGCTTTGTCTTATGTGGATCTGGTCTCAGAGAGATAACTACCAGAGGATGATTTTGACGTCTTCATTACATAGATATCACTTATAATAATAGATATCTTAAATTGTTTGATAGATTATTCAACTGCATTAGGTTTTTGAGACTTCCAAATTGAAATGAGTTCATCTAAATTGTTTACTGATTGAATTTAAGAGAGAAAAGAACCCTTTATTTTTTATTATCTGTACCCTAGTATTTGAGAAGGGTGCAAGATTCTATACTGAACTATATTTAATCACAGTTTTAATTAAGCTTTTTCACTGCTGAACTCCTGATAGGTACACCGTTAGAGATGTGTTTAGTTTTGTAAACTACACATTCTATAACTTGTAATTTTTATTCCACTATTCATTAAGGCATTTTCATTGATATTTACAGTTTTCAAAAACAAGTAGAAAGAACGACACTGTCTACTGCAAAAAATTATCAGATTGAGAAGACTAAAATTCTATTCTCAGTTTCTCCACCTGCCTCACTTAGCTGACTAAAGTTCTTCACCTATAAAAAAAATATGCATTTACACTTATAGTACATATATAAATATTTTGTGGAATGCTTACAAAGAACATTGATCTCAGAATAAAATATAAGTGGGTAGCTAACATTTAGATATATAACATATTTGTATAACACTTGAAAGTTTTTACACATATTTTTAAATGTTTTATAGATTGATAGATTGTTATGTGTAACCGTCCTGTAAGATAATCAATGTCTGTATCATTGACTCCATGTTTTTGTACATGAGCTAACTGAGCTTCTAACGGAATAAGTGGTTTATGGTAATTTAGCTAGAAAGTGGAGAAGCCTGGATAATACATGGGTCTTCCAAGACAAGTGCTCATTATCATATGTCACACTGTTTCATTTTATGCGCAATAGATACATGTGTGAGAGCATCAAACATCTTTATGGTGGGTAATGATACATGTCTAGTCTGCTATTTTAGAGAGAAAAAGTAATGAACAGAATATAAGCTGTACATACAATATAGGTGCTCAATGAATATTTGGTGAATCAGAAAACAATTAACACAGAAGATATTTTAGCTCTCCAGAAATTTAAACAGGAGACAATTTGGGGCATTTGTTGAGCATCTACTAAATGCCAGTCCCTGTAAGGTATTTCACATATATTCTCAGATTATATTGCCCTGTCTAGCTACTTTGAAGGAATTCTAATTAATTTTCAGGGTTGAAAAATTTGGTAAAAGATATGATGGTGTGAGGAAAAGAAAGAAAGAAAAGGAATGGCACCATCCATCTTCCAACAGAGTCAAGGCAAATAAATACATCAGAAACACTTAGGGTTTAATACCACGCTATAGAAAGATGAGGAAAAAGCAAGAGAGCCAACAACTCAACATGCCAGTCTAAGCGCTGACTAGGAGAGGGGCAGAAAAGCAAAGATCAAAAAAGCTGCCTTAGATTCACATGCTGTTGACTGACCAACTAAGGCAGAGGCATTTGAGGTTATGACTAATGTGTAATCCATATTTACTCTACAGGAATTTGGTAAAAACTAATTAGGGTGTTAGACTACAAAATATAATATTGAAGGATATAGAAGAATCTCACTCCCTGGGGATTTCTAAAGAAACGACACTTTTCTGCCTGGCTATATAATGCCACCACAGTGTTTCTAACATTTTCTACCAGTAATTACCCTAAGGATTCTCATTACCTTCTCATCAGTACCCTGTGTTGTTCCTCCCCGAAACCTCTCCTGCATTTCTGTTTATAGTTCTCTTCATCTTCTGACACAGGACTAACCAGCCAGATCCAGTCTCCTTTTCCAAATACAGTGTAAATTAAGCACTTCTTTGTTGTTGTTGTTGTTGTTGTTGTTGTTGTTGTTGTTGTTGCTTTTTGAGATGGGGTCTCACTTGTTGCCCGGGCTGGAGTGCAGTGGCACAATCTCGGCTCACTGCAACCTCTGCCTCCTGGGTTCAAGCAATTCTCCTACCTCAGCCTCCCAAGTAGCTGGGATTACAGGCACCCGTCACCACGCCCAGCTAATTTTTGCATTTTTAGTATAAATGGGGTTTCACCATGTTGGCCAGGCTAGCACTTCTTTTATTAATATTAGCTTTCCTCATTTGGCTACAATTATGGGAGCAAAAAATATTTACATGCTTGTTCATTATAGGCATCTTCACCAAGGAAAGCACATGGTAATGAACACAACAAGTTAAAAATTAGAAAATTAATTAATCATACTTTCATAGACAGATTTATTATCAAAGTTAATGATTTATTTAATTAAAATGATTGTTAATTTATTGAGTAGATATCTGGTATATTCAATAAGCTTAGTTTTCTAGTGAGAAATGTAAGCTTTGAAAAGAGAAGAAAAAAATTATGATTTTATAGGACTATACAAATATTCCATGCTTATTGTAAGAAATTTGGAAACAATAAAATGTATAGAAAGGTAGAATAAAACTATCTGCAACTTCATCACTCAGAAATGAGTGTTGTTAACATTTTTCTCTAAATGAGGAAAGAGTTTTTATTTGCTGAATACACACATGGGCATATGTGCACACACTTGGAAGCAATGATGAGTGACAGGCCAGCAAAACCAACAACAATGGTTTTATAACTTCAAAAATGTTTAGATGTTAGAGTTATAAGACAGAGATAACAAATAGGTTTAATATTTTTAAACCAATAAAATAAAGAACCGAAAGTAAAATGATCACAATTAAAGTGTTCTATGTACTTGCAGTGTTTGGGACCAGGATAATATATCGATTAACTTTAGATTTTGATAATGTAAGTAAAATGTTCTAGGTTTGCCAGAAAAATGGAGTAGCCATATGCCTCGCAGGTCTTCTCTTTTCCAACTAAAATAACTCCGGGTATAAATAACAAACAAGCATAGGAAATTTCTGAAAGATGTAAAGAAAGTGGGCTGCCTACGGACATCAAAATATAAGGAAGGATGTTGTGGTGAGTTCCCTGGGTATCCGTAGTACTTCTCATATATCCCAGATGGAGTTCTGCAGAAGCCCCCATCTGCATCTACCAACAAACACAAAGAAAAGCTCCAAGAAAATATTTTGCCCCCCAAACCAAAGAAACAGGAAATGATGGCCTCATAGAAAAACGTTTTGGCTACACCCACCCTACTCAAGTCAAACACCAATAGAAACCACCACTTCCATCTCCCAGTACCACTGTAGTCTCAGCAGGCCTGAGAAGCAGTAAGTATGTTGAAGCAGTAAGTATGCTCCCATTCCCCAGCTGTGTGGTGTGGGTGGAGCCCAGCAAGGAGCTAATCTTCCCTACTGTGCCTAATGGAAACAGGTGGTTCTTCAATTCCCTTGGCAAGTGGTATTGGTAGGTTAAACAGGGAAATGATCTTTTGTACCCTTCTCAGGGGAACCAGGCAGTGCTCCCAAGCCTCCTCAGTGTCTGTGTGGTCTAATGGTGCGCTGTGGCTCCAGAGCTACCCAGCAGAGAGACTGATCAAAGTAGTACAACTCAATGCAAGTAATACTTCACTCTTTCTCCCGCCCCAGAGGTCAGTGAAATCCACTGGAGAGCTGAACCTTCACACTCACCCAGCTGCAACACGATGGAACAAGGAAGTGTAAAGCAGAGCTACTTCACACTCCACCTGTTCCACAGTCTTCAGTGGGGTCCAGTGCAAAAATGAACTTCTACCTCTACCCTGCATCAACGAGATGGAACAGTCATAGTAGATTGGCTTGATGACTCTGTGCTTTTCCCTTTCCCTGGTGTTGGGGAGGGGATCAATGGGGATCTAAGCCCCCATCCCAACTAGCATCAAGTCATCAGAGGTTGTGAGAGGTACAGTTTTGACATTCTGTTTTCCTCGACTCTCCTCCAGCAGTGTCATCAGGGTCCGGCAGGGAGCTGAAATTTTGCTAGCCATTCTGCAGCAACAAAATAGTCGGAACTAGCTCTCTGCTTCACCACTCCCTAATGTCAGTGTGGCCCAGTGGAGAACTGATTTGTTGTATCCACTTGGAGGCAATAAGGTGGTGTGAGTCAATGCCCCACCTTTCTGGGAAGCTGTTGTCCGAGTCTAGGTGAGAGTTGAATTTTCACCCCACCTATCTCCAAAGAGGAGTTTGAGTTAGTGCTCACTTTTGCCCAGTGGTCCAAAAATAAAGGTGAAATACACATCCAATTATCTTTCACACTGGACCTCAACAGGAGAACTGCCTGCAAAATAAATAAATAAATAAATAAAGGAGACTTTTAACACAATATATAGAATGTCTAGGATTATAGCTAAAATTATTTGTCATACCAAGAACCAGAAACTTACAACATAACCTATAAAAGGCAATCAACCACAACATGAATCAGATGTTGGAATTATCTGAGGAATATTTTAAAGTAGCCATTGTGGAACTGCTTCAACAAGCAATTATAAATTTTCTTAAAATAAATGAGGCCAGGCGCGGTGGCTCACGCCTGTTATCCCAGCACTTTGGGAGGCCCAGGTGGGTGGATCATGAAGTCAAGAGATCGAGAGCATCCTGGCCAACATGGTGAAACCCTGTCTCTACTAAAAATACAAAAGTTAGCTGGGCATGGTGGCGTGCGCCTGTAGTCCCAGCTACTCAGGAGGCTGAGGCACAAGAATCGCTTGAACCCAGGAGGCAGAGGTTGCAGTGAGCCAAGATCGTGCCACTGCACTCCAGCCTAGCGACAGAGCAAGATTCCGTCTCAAGAAAACAAAAACAAACAAACAAACAAAAAAATGAAAAAGTACTCTCAGTGAAGAAACCTAAGTTAGAAAATAACAAATTTAAACTATACAACTGAAAAAGAGAAAACTAAAATAAAATGTCAATCAATGAGTTCAATAATAGAGTGAAAATGACAGTGGATAGATTTAATTTTCTTAAAGAAAAAAATCATTAGAATTTACCTGAATGACAGAAAGAACAAAGAATAAAAATAAATGAACAGTGTTTCAGTTGTGACATAAACAAAAGAAGTAACATTCGTGTCATCAGAGTCTAAGGAAAGAAGAGAAAGAGCAGAACTGAAAAAATAAAAATAATGGCTGAAAACTTTCAAAATTTGGCAAAAGACATAAACCTAGAGTTTCAAGAAGTTAAGCAAACCACTAAAGGATAAATCCAAAAAAATCACTGTCAAGACATATCATAATCATATTTCTGAAAACTAAAGGCAAAGAAAAACATTGAAAGCAGCCAGAGAGAAACAACGCATACCTACAGGGGAACATGAATTTGCGTGAGAGGAGATATTTTGTCTGAAACCACGAAAGCTATCATGAAATAACATTATTTTTCAAGTATTGAATGAAAAGACCTTTCAATTTCAGATCCTATATTCAGTAAAACTATGATTCAGGAATGAATGGACAGTTAAAACATTGCCAGATTAAGGAAAACTAAGAGAATTTGTTGCTAGCAAATTTACTCATAAAGAATGGCAAAAGGAAGGTCTCCAAACGGAAAATAAATGAAAACAAAAAAATGGTCAGAGTTTCAGAAGAGATATAAAAGCATTGGCTAGGCTAAAAACAGGGATAAATAACAACAGATTAACCTTTTTCATGCGTTTCTTATATTTGATGGTTATAGCCAAAAATTTTAACACCATCTGACATGCTGCTCAATACATGTAGAGAAAGAAAATTGCAATCATGTGTTGCTTAACAGCAGGGACACATTCTGAGACATGCTTCATTTCTCAATTGCATCATTGTAGAAACCTCATAGAATGTATTTACACAAACCTAGATGGTATAACTTACCGCACACGTAGGCTACATGGTATAGCCTATTGCTCCTAGGCGGCAAACCTGTAGCATGTTGCTGTACTGAATACCGTAGGCAATTATAACACAACAGTGTTTGCGTATCTAGACATATCTGAATATAGAAAAGGTACAGTATAATTATGACATAAAAGATTTAAAAATGGTCCTCCTATATAGGGTACTTACCATGAATGGAGCTAGCAGGACTGGACGTGGCTCTGGATGAGTCAGTGAGTGAGTGGTGAGTGAATATAAAGGCCTAGAACATTACTGTACATTCCTGTAGACGTTATAATCACTGTGCACTTAGGCTACACTAAATATATTTTTTAAATATTTTTCTTCAATAATGCAGTAACCTTGGCTCACTATACATTTTTACTTCATACATTTTTTAATTTTTTAACTCTTTTATAATAACACTTAGCTTAAAACACCAGCACATTGTACAGCGATACAAAAATGTTTTCTTCTTTATATCCTTGTTCTATAAGCTTTTTTCCATTTTTAAAATGTTTATTTTTATATTTTACTTTTTAATCTTTTTTGTTAAAAAGTAAGACACAAACACACACATTAGCCTAGGGCTACATGGGGTCAGGTCATCAATATCACTCTCTTTTACCTTCATATCTTGGACTGCTGGAAGATCTTCAGGGGTAGTAACAGGCATGGAGATGTCATCTTCTATGATAACAATGCCTTCTTCCGGAAAACCCCCTAAAGACCCTGCCTGAGGCTGTTTTATGTTAAATTCTTTTTATAAGTAGAAGGAGTATACTCCAAAAACAAAAAGTATAGCATAGTAAATACTAGGTGATAGGAGTTTTTCTGGTTCTTTATAATCTTATGAAATCACCATAGCGTATGTGGTCTCTCATTAACCATGACATCATTAAATTTGATAAAGTAGACTTTAGAACAAAGAAAATCACTAAAGAGGGACTGAATGATAAAAGGGTCAATTAATCAGGAAACAAAATATCTTAAATGTGTGTGCATCAAGCAACAGAGCCTGAAAACACAAGAAGCAAAACCTGATAGAGCTAAAAGGAGAAAAAAACAAATCCAGTTATAGTTGGGGACTTTAACACCTTCATTGATAGAACTACCAGATTAAGTTGTTTGCGTTTTTTTTTTTAATCATTGATGTATGTTTTTCTGCTATGTTTCTAGGTGTTATTTATTTCCATTTAACATGTTCAGTATGCTGTATACTTTTTTTTTTTTGAGATGGAGTGGCTCTGTCACCCAGGCTGGCGTGCAGTGGTGCAATCTTGGCTCACAGCAACCTCCGCCTCCTGGGTTCAAGCAATTCTCCTGCCTCAGTCTCCCAAGTAGCTGAGACTACAGGTGCGTGCCACCATGCCCAGCCGATTTTTGTATTTTTAGTAGAAATGGGGTTTCACCATGTTGGCCAGGCTGGTCTTGAACTCCTGATCTCAAGTGATCCTCCCACCCCAGCCTCCCAAAGTTCTGTGATTACAGGCATGAGCCTGTAATCACTTATTCTGTTATTTTATTTACAAAGAAAACAATCAATGTTAAATCACTATAAGAAGTTAAAATAGGGCTAATAATAAACATTAAAAGAAGTCGGCTGAGCACAGTGGTTCACGCCTGTAATCACGGCACTTTGGGAGATTGAGGTGGGCAGATCACTTGAGGTCAGGAGATTGAGACCAGCCTGGCCAACAAGGGGAAACCCCAGCTCTACTAAAATTACAAAAATTAGCCAGGTGTGGTGGTGTGCATCTGTAATCCCAGCTACTCAGGAGGCTGAGGCAGGAGGATCACTTGAACTCAGGAGGTAGAGGTTGCAGTGAGCCTAGATCATGCCACTGCACTGCAGCCTGGGCGACAGAGCAAGATTCCATCTCAAAAAATATAGATAGATAGATAGATAGATAGATAGATAGATAGATAGATAGATATAGATATAGATATAGATATAGATATAGATGTAAGTCTAAATGAATATAACAAAATTTGATGCAATGTAACTTTTAGCAATTCATCTTAAAACAAATATTACACTTAAAACATTTTTAGAAGACATCAGGAGAAAAAAAAATGTCCAAGGAAATAGATTTGTACAGCACCCAAAAGCCAGATAGAATATTACCTTCAAATGAGTCTTCCTTGAAGTTCCAGCATCAATTTGCGTATTACTTTCTGCTTTATTTCTTACTATTTTAGAGGATTTTCTAAGTAAGTTTCATAGAACCAGATTCCTAGCTCAAAAATATGAACTTCAGTGGCAGTCATTCACTGTTATAATTTCTTTTCTTTTTTTTTCTTTTTCTTTCTCCTTTTTTTTTTTTTTTTTTTTTTTTTTGAGATGGAGTCTTGCTCTGTTGCCCAGACTGGAGTGCAGTGGTGTGATCTCAGCTCACTGCCACCTCTGTCACCTCAGTTCAAGTTATTCTTCTGCCTCAGCCTCCCAAGTAGCTGGAATTACAGGTGTGTGCCACCATGCCCAACTAACTTGTTTTTTTATATTTTTAGTAGAGATGAGGTTTCACCATGTTGGCCAGACTGGTCTCAAACTCCTGACCTCAAGCAATTGGTCTGGCTTGGCCTTCCAAAGTGCTGGAATTACAGGTGTGAGCCACTGCGGCTGGCCTATAATTTCATTTCTTCCTATTTGAAGTCTTTCCATCAATCAAAAGTTCTACTTTTCAAGCATAAATTATATTGGAGGAAGTCACTCCTTAAAAATCATTTAGCATTAATACATATACAGCACTATAGCACGTGAATGCTACAATGATGAAAATTGGATATGGGAGTGGCGAAAGAGAATAGGTCTCTGACATGAGAGAAGAAAGGATCAGCAAAAACAGATTTCCCATCTGTATCCAAGGTCTCAAGCATACCACTTAAAAATGCATTAGAAGTATGGCTCTGCAATAATATGTGGATCCTACATGGAGTTTTCAGTAGAAATAAGAAAAAATTGACATGACAACACTAATTGTTATCAATATATTCTAAATATTATCTGAGTGACTGAAGGACAAAAAAGCATATACTCTTGATGGGTGACCATAAAAATAAAACTACCTTTCATGTCTTTTTTGGCTCTTTTGCATGTGCATATCCTGTATCTTACGATGAAGAGAAAATAAAGTAGTTGCATCCTAATTTAAGTACTATATTTGTCATTTGTACGAATCACATGAAGGTACAATCTTGAAAATTATCTAGAAAATAGATGTACCTTGAGTCTTTCAAATGGATACACTTGGGTCATACAGTTTTAGTCAGCTGTACTTGGCTGACTATTGAGACACTTTAATTAAATAAAAAAATGTGAAATTTGTCAAAATACATCTGAGGTAAATTAAGTGCTGTCACCTCACTGTAAAGAACTCGACATTCATTCAATACAAATATATATTAAGCAATACATATTAAACAATTATACATGGTATTTCATAGGTACTTGAGAATCTGAGTCATCAAAGAGAGAAGTGGCCCTGGCCTTTCTGGAACATATATTCTCTTGAGAAAAACTATTAAAATTACTTCCAAAATTAATTAATTACAATTTAACCAACACTCTAGAGGAGTGCAAGATGTTTACAGATTTTATAGCAGGAAAATCTACTTTAGATTGGGATCTGAAAGACTGAAGGAGAGGCAAAAAATTTCCAGCGGAGGGAACAGCATGTGGGAAGCTCCAGAGGTGGGGAGGAATAGAATTCATTGTAGGAGCTCAAAGAAAGTTTATACGGTTGTAATTCGAAGAGTGAAACGAGAGTAGTGTAAAACAGGTATAAGAGTCATACTAAGGGTTTTAGCCTTCATTCTAAGAGGAAAGGGGAGCAAATATAGTTTTCTAAGAAAGATAATAGCAGGATCAAAATGCACTTTTAAAAGATCATTCTGATTAGAGAGAAATGACTATTTAGAGTATTTCAGCAGTTTAAGTAAGTAATCATGGCAGCTAGGTCTAAGGGGTGGGATAGAAAAAAGCAGACATTTGGGAGATTTAAGAGATATTTTAGATGTAAAATTGTCAGGACTTTTATGATTAATTAGCCTTGGGGTGTGAGTGAAAAGACAAAAGTCAAGGATGACTCCCAGGTCTCTTGCTTATATTATGGAATATACTTAAATATAAACCTCTGAGTGAGAGCAAAGTTTGAGAAAGGTATTGATTTGTTCAGTTTTGTCCATATGAAATTTGAGTGCTTTGTAAAATATACAAGTGAAAATGCTAAAGAGAGTATATACAAGCCTGAAATTTTACTGTGAATTTTCACAGTGGCCTATTTTTTGTTTGTTTGTTTGTTTATGTTTGTTTGTTTGTTTTGAGACAAAGCCTCACTCTTGTCCCCGAGACTGGAGTGCAATGGCGCGATCTCGGCTCACTGCAACCTCCGCCTCCTGGGTTCAAGAGATTCTCCTGCCTCAGCCTCCCGAATAGCTGGGATCACAGGGGTCTGCCACCACGCCTGGCTATTTTTTGTATTTTTTTAGTAGAAACGGGTTTTTTTTTTTTTTTTTACCATGTTGGCCAGGCTGATCTGGAACTCCTGATCTGCGCACCTCAGCCTCCCAAAGTGCTGGGATTACAGGCGTGAGCCACCGCGCCCAACGAACTGTGGCCTATGTTTAAATGTATTGAATTTCCAGTTAAATTATGCAAGCAAGATATTTTGTCACCATTAAACAAATATTATGTTACTGTATCTCCAGTCAATTGTTTTTAAAGATCTTTTAAACCAGTAACTTGCAAAGATTGTGGCAAGAATATGCTTACAACATTCCTGTTAATTCAAAATTCTCGAGTTAACAAGTTATACATAGGAAACAGTCACCTAAGAATTAACAGGCTAAAAATTAAAAAGCAGTAGAGCAAATGTTCATATATCACCCTATCAACTGCTAACTTGCCAATAATTTTTTTTTTTTTCCACTTCTGGTTTGTCCCTTTACCAGCTGCTTAAATGAAAATTGAGATGACCACAAGATCTAAAAATATATTTTCCTGCAGTCAAAGCACTTTAACATTCATCTCATTTGAAGAAAACGAATTAAAAGAGTAGCATCCCACTCATGGACACATATTTTTGAAGCTAATCAATCTCTGGACTCATAATCGTTGAGTAAAAATAAAAGCCTTTTGAACAAAACAAATTTTACAGATGTTGATGAGAGAATACGTAGCTTTTCCATACATTTTCAAAGGCAAATGTGTCACTTCTTTCATATGTCTAAAATAGGTAGCACAGCCTGTCTTAGAATGCCAGCAGTACTGCTGCAAACACACACAGACTGTGGGAAAGTCACATGAATCACATTTGTGCATAACAAGCTGGCAAACTGTGACACACAAAGGCAAGAACGTGCTTGCTGAGTGTTCACTTTACTTGGTACTGTACTTCACAAAATGTTTTTCTAACACTCTTGATTCTTTGATTGCTGATGCAGCATCCTCCAGGCCTTCAAAAAACGATTTGCAGTTAAAATGAGGAAGATATATTTTCAGAAAAAAATGAACACTTGGTGTTATGTTTTTCCATTTCCAAGAAGTAGCATTAAGAGGAGTTGAAGCGGGTAGAGGCAGAGGGTTGCAGAGAATCTTGAGGGCTGGGAATATCACTTAGTATAAGGTAGAATCAAGTTTGGTTTCCAAAATGGTTCTTGTTTCTAAGATCATTTTTTATAATGAAAAGAGAACATTTGAATAGAAAGTCTTAACCTTAAAATGCTTGAATGGAATATAAATTTTGTCAATATAACTTCAAATAGCTGATATTTTGAGTTGCTGATGTTCACTTTCATGATCATTCTTTTGTATACTCTGTTAGAAGGCCCATTTGATATATATTTTTCTAATTAAAAAAGCATAGGTAGGTAATACTGTTATGAAGATTAGCCATATTATTTTTATTTACTGATAAAAATCCAAAGAAGAAAGAGGGGAAGAAACTAATAAACTAACACTGACTTTGGATTCCCACAATCATCAATACATTTGAGGAAGGGAAGATATGAATGCTTCCAGTCCTTGGATCACCATAGGAACATCATCCTTCTTCCATAATTACTCTGCCTTTGCCCCCTTCACCTCCCACTCCCCCATCTCCTACTCATAGGGTCTGTGCCAGAGGTCTCTGGGGAAACAAAATACAGCTACTTCCCATGTGAAAGGTTGGTATCCTGCACATTTCTTTCAATGAAAGGCCTACTGCAGCAGCCTGGTGCTCCTGTCAGTTCCCATAGTCCTCAGATTGATTCTTTCAAATCTCTTCAACAGAAACAGGGAGAAAGAGACAAGAAAGAAACTGGGATGGTTTTACATTTGCTAATGTGATTTCACCAAACAAGAAATTTGCTCACACATTGCCTCACCAATGGTGAACTTGACTTGCATCTACATATAGAAACTCATCTTCAGAGTTCATCCCTAATAGGATCCTAAAACATACTTGCTGTTGCCAACAAGCATCTGGAAGAGGATAGTTTTGAATATTATTTTGGGGAGTATTGCATTTTAAACATTATTCTCAGCTAGGAAGACCTCAAAGTAGAGAATGAAAGTGTTTTTATGATAGTTAGAATGCAATCATTTTTTATTTTCCCTCTCTCACTCTTACTCAGTCACACTGGCCTCTGCCCCTGCTGTAACCTGGAGACACTCTCATACCTCAGGGCCTTTGCATTACGGTTCCCTCACGTCAGAAGTTCTCCCCAACTTCTCCCTTCTCTCTTTCTTATCTTGCCTCTTCTCTAGTCAAGTGCCAATTTATTCAAGAAGCCTTCTCTGGCCTCCCTGTTGAAACTGCAGAGACCTCACTTAGTCCTGACTCCTGTTTCCTACTTTATCTTTCTTCATAACACTTATTATTATATATCTTATTTGTTTGTTTTTATTTTTCTTGGGCTACTAGATTTTAAGCTTCGTGAAGGGAGGGATTTTTGTCTGTTTTATTCATTGGCATATCCTCAGACCTAGAAGAGTGAAAACTCAAATATTTGTCAAATAAATGAAGTAGTGAATGAGTGAATCAATGAGTGAATGAGTAAATGAATATTGGGCAAAAAGGGCACTAGGTATAAACTGCTACTCTAAGTTTCCTGTACAAATAAAAAGGATCAAAGTTTTCCACAAATGATCCACCATCACCTTCCACTTAATCCTACTTTGACTTACAGACAGCATCATATATTTTGTATAAGGCAATAATTTAATTCTTTCTTTGACTTCTTATTTGTCAATGACATCATGAACACTAAAGTCTTTCCAAATGTGAGCTACTAAGTTAGCTAGACATTGAAATGCTGATGGATTCAGCTAGCCCTGATCGGAGCTATTGTGTTGTTTCATACCACCACTACACATTAATGGGTCTCTTGTCATTCTTTTTTGGTGCCATTAGATTTGCTGTCTGCCATCGCAGTAACAGACAGCTCTGGAGCAGATGTTTCTGAAGTATCATTGATAACAGTGTCACAAAGATTGTGCAGAGTCAAAGGCCAACAAGCTTGACTGATGAGGAAGAGATTTGGGCAGCTGATATATTGCCTCAGTGGGGAGGTTTCATACTTCCTATGCCTCAACAGCTACTGAAAGCAGCCAGCCATTTTTAAACAAAAGCCACAGCTGTGTAGCAATACCTGGTCTCTTTGTTTTTACCACTTTGACATCATTCATCTTTCTCCAATTTAGCTATCTTTGCATTATTTAGCCCCATGGCTGCTAAATTTGTGTCCTCCTACATTCTCTTTTTTAAAGTTGCTTCTCAGCACCTGTGGTTTATGGTGCAGAAATCTAGCTTACAGTATCACCTGACTAGGCTGCTTTTGCCATTCTATCTGCTGTCAAGTTAGACTACTAGGAGAAATTTTAAATAGATCACTCTTAGCTTCTCAAAATAATCACACCACTGCCACCACCCCTACCACCACAAAAATCTGTTACACCGTTATGAAATACTCAGTGTTGTCGTTTTGTAGTTATAACTGTTTCTGAGGAGTATCAATATACTTGTGATTTCATATAATCATACTTCATGTGGGACATTACAGATTAAACATTTTTCAACCTTTTTTCCTCCAAAAGATAGGTTTTTGTGCAAGATCACAAAGCATTTAACTACCTACATGAATATAGCTCTATATTAGAGCCTGTGCAAACCTGTTCCCTGACCCTTGTTATCTAAAAACTGGATGTGTTGATATCAAAAGATAAAAATACATGTAAAATTTATCTTCATAATTCTAATTTACTTTGCTATTCTAAAATATACTTATAAAAAATCTTAAATTGGGAAAACTTCATTCACTCAGTCACTATGTATTATGCATCTACATTGTGTTTGGGACTGTACTGGGGTGATGGGGATACAAAAGTTATCAAAAGACACATCTTCCATCACCAGAGCTTATAATATACTGGGAGAGACACATGAGTAAACAAATATAATTATAGTAAACTATAATAAGTGGTAATATAGGAGAAATATAGCAAGCTATGGAAACATAGAAGAGCAGTGCATAACCTAGAGTGGGATGACAGTGAGGGTCAGGAAAAGCTCTCTAGAAGAAGTAATTTTAAATAGAGATATGAACAATGAGTAGGAGTTATCTAGGTAAAAAGTGGGTAGAGGATACTGCAAGCAGAAGAAGAGAAGCTCATGAGTGAAGGCTTTGAGGTGAGACAGGGCATGACATGTTAACAGATGGAAAGGAAGCTCAGCATGGCTGAAAAATAGAGTACCAGTAGAATAAGGCAAGAGCTGTAGCTCAAGAAATAGAACAGATCTGATCAATTTCACAAAGGAGCTATGGGTTCATCCTAAGACCAATGAAGATATTTTTCAAACAGGGGAGTAGCATGATAAATGTCTGGCTAAATAAGATGACTCCACCCATAAAAAATGAGAATAGATTCAAGAGGGTAAAACTGGAGTCGGGGAGAATAATTAAGACACTTGTGCAGTAATCTGGGCAAAAATGCTGGTGGCCTCAACAAAGGTAGTGGTAGTGGAGATAGTGAGAAATGGAGGTCAACAGGGGTTTCAACTGATAAATATAACAGGGCTTGGATACTGTTTTGATGTATTGGAAGAAGAAATGGAGAAATTATGTATGACTACCAGCTTTCTAACTTAATAAACTAGTTGGATAATGGTGTCATTCATTGAGATAGGGAACGCTGAAGAGCACATTTGTGTGTGGAAAGCAAAGAAATGAATGTTACATATGATATGTTAAAGATACTTTGAAGATACCCATGTAAAGTTGTACAATAGGCCATCAGATATACATGTCCAAAGGTCAGGAGAGAGATTTGGGCTGCAGATGTAGATTTGAGAATCATCAGAACTTGCATATTGCAGCAATGAAAGAAGATGATTTTACTACTAATTTATATTCTCTCACAAGACAGAGAATCAAGAAAATAATAGATCATTAACATTCAAGTAATGAACAAAGAAAGAGGAGACAGGTAAAGGCTCTGAGGATGAATAAACACAGAAGTTCAAGACATTCATTGTCTTGGAAAGCAAAGAAAGAACATTTTTCAGGAAGCAATGGCAAAAAAATCTCATATGCAATTTTAAAATATCTGTCAGATTTAGCAACAGGTTATTAGCATCTTTAAGAAGAGTCATTTTAGTGATACATGAAGTATAAGACCAATTTGTGTTCATTCATTCCTTTATGCAACAGATGTATTTGAGATTCTGTTTGTAGCCTGGCATTGTGTTAGATGTTAGATGCAATGGTAAGTACAAACATTGTCCTGATTTTCATGAAGCTTGAAATTTCATGATCAAGATAGATATTAATAAAACAGTCATGCTAATAATTATTAACTTGTAGCTCTGACAAGGGAAAAATTTTATGTATGAGTACATACGTAGTAAGGGCATGTGACCTGGAAGGTGTTTTTTTGTTTTTTTTTTTTTTTTTTGGTGGCAATGACATATGAAATAAATGTAACATATGTAGAAAGTTACATTAGAGAGTGAGGATACTGGAGTAAATAGGGTTCTGGGTGGAAGAGAGAGCATCTACAAAGACGTGGGACAGAAAAAAAAAATTGCTTGTCCATGGAATCAAAAGAATGGCGGTGTGTCTGGGTTATAGGGAATAAGGGGGAGCTTGGTAAGAAGCAGGTCTAAGAGAAGTGGGACAGGGTCAGCTCAGTCAAATCTTGTTTATTAAGCTAAAGATTTGGTTTTTATCTGAAAAGCAGTGGGAAGCCATTGAAGGGGTTTAAGTGTGTGCATCTGTCTTGGGAGAGGGGGAGAAGGAAGGCCTAATATAATCAGGCTTGCAATTGAAAAGGTTATTCTGTTGGTAGAAACAATTTAAAGAGAGGTGGAGTAGGTAAAAGTATACTTGTTAGGATCCAGGCCTGCAGTGGTCCAGGCAAGAAATATCAACAGTTTGAACTAAAACAGTAGAAAAGGAAAGAAATAAAGTGATTAAAGATTTATTTAGATGGTAAAACTGATAATTTATTCTGATTGATTAAATGTGGGCATGAGGCAGAAGGAGGTTTCAAAAACAAAAAACAAAAAATTTCCAAAGTTTCTGTTTAGAGCAGTTAAGACAACTGTTACATATCTTCTAAAATTTTTTCCAAGAAATCTGGTAATGTCTTAGTCTGTTTTCTGTTGCTATAGCAGAATACCACTGGTTGAGCAGTTCAAAAAGAATAGAAGTTTATTTGGCTCACTTTATTTGGAGGCTGGGACATACAAGAGCACGGCACCAGAATCTGATGGGGGCCATCCCATGGCAGAAGGCACTATGTGGCAAGACAGTGTGTGAGCAAGAGAGAAAAAGGATACCAAACTGCCATAAAAACTATTCCACTGTCACGGATAATGGCATTAATCCATTCATGATGGCAGAGCTCTCCCAATCACCTCTTAAAGGTCTCACCTCTTAATGCCATCACAATAGCAAATTTCTACCTGAGTTCAGAGGGGACATTCAAACCACAGTAAGGAGAGAAGAGGGGGTAGATGTGAGTTAATGAAGTTTTTTTCTAGTTTTTTTTTTTTTTTTTTTCAGACTGTGAAGATTTAACTATGATGCAATGCTGATGGGAGTGACCTAGAGAGAGGGAAGAAAAGTTTACAGCAAAGAGGACTAATCAAAGAACATGTTCTCTGAAAATGCAGAAGGAGGTAGACTCTAGAGCTCTTAGAAAAGAAGGAAATAACAAGTTGGGATACAGGTAAGTTATAGAGCTGGTGACAGGATGATGAGGATATTACCTTCTGATGGCTGACGTTTTTTCGGTGTACTGATCTGCTGAATAAAATGGCACATGACGGTGTTGAAGTTTGTCACAGCAGTATGTATATTAATGAAATGTTAATAAAAGTGCTTACTACAGGGGATTGGTAAAATAAATTATGATACATGTCTATACTGTTCTTCAAAAATTATCCTATAATAAAGATAGTTATAGAAGAGTATTTTTTTAGATCAAAGGAAACTATTCATTATATATATACATACACACATATATACATGCATACACACATACACACACACACACACACACACACACACATAGAGAGAGAGAGATTTGTTTGTTTTTTGGAGACAGGATTTCACTCTATCATTTGGGGTAGAGTGCAGTGGCAAGATCACAGCTCACTGTGTCCTCAGCCTCCTGGGCTCAAGTGGTCCTCCCGCCTCTGCCTCCCAGGTAACTGGGACTACAGGCATGTGCCTGTATAGATGGAGTCTTGCTTTGTTGGCCAGGCAGGTCTTGAACTCCTGGGCTCAAGCAATCCTCTCACCTCAGCCTCCCAAAGTGCTAGGATTATAGGCATGAGCCACTGCACACTGCCCTCCCTCATCATATATTTTAAATAAAAGTAATAGTTTACCAAACAGTATGCATGATATGCTCACAATTAACAAAAATAAACATTGAATAAATGTAAAGTGGAAAGACTAGAAAGGTGTACAAGATATTAATTGCACATATATACACATATATTGTACTTATGTATGTGTATATACATACATGTATGAGTAGAAAGATTAGAGGGGATTTACATTTTCGTTTTTGCAATTTTACGGATTTTACTAATTTTCCAAGTAAATATGAATAGATGTGTGCATTTCTATGTCATTAGAAATATTTTATAAATAAAATAAGCTATATAATTCAATAATAATTTGTTATATTATCAAGTTTTATATGATTTTTAATAGTTCATTTAGAGCTTCCTTGCTGTAGCCCCAGTACCTAGCTCATTGTAGATGTTCCATAGTTGTTGTTAAAATAATATAAACTAATGCATTCACTTTATTTTAAAATATTAGCATAACATTCCACAGTTCAGTATAGATAGTATAAAGAAATTGTTGTAGAATTATACTTTCATTGAAAAAGCAGGAGGCTGAATCATATGTTAATAAAAATAGGTATGACTGTTATAAGCTGTTAGTACATTCCTGACAATATTAGTGTTTAACACTACGATTAGTGATATTAGTACTTTCTGAAATAATTACTAATGTCATTAGCATTTATGAATGAGAAAAATAAAACCTTGAGAGGTCATTGGGTCAAAACTATTCACTGGGCAGTGGCAGAGTTAGGTTTGGAACCCAGGTCTGTTGGACTCTAGAGGCACTGTGCTGCACTAACAGTGGTGGAAAGAACTAACCAGCTTCTGTCGGGCTGCCACAGAAAACTAAACCTCTGCTGACAAACAGCACCATTTTAATTGAAATAAAACATCAAAAGAACTAATAAAAGAAAATATCTACTTTTTATTAACAAGTAAGCACCATTTATTAAACAAAAGATATTTGAACAGTTTTTCTGGCAGGAAAATTAATATTGCCAATGCTACAGAAACAATCTCAAGCCCTGTCTCATTCACTAAATAATTAGCAATAGTTAAAAAGACTTTTAAAGGGCAAAAATAAAATCAGGTGAAAATTGAAAATGACTTTTTTTTTTTTTGTAGAAAAAGCTTTCAACAACTGTGGATTTGGTCTAAGGGTATTTGCTAATTGTGCTGCTAATTCAACCATTACCATCACTAGCTTTTATTCTTATATAGGATCCGGAACACTAAGCAAGCTGGAAATGATATTCTTTTCTGCATGTAAGCAAAGTCCTAAAGCCATTTCCTTAATCCATCTCCTCCTCATACTTCCAAAAGACATTTACCCTGTACTTGTTTTTAGGACTGCCAAATGGGGTGTTATATTGATGCAATTGGATTGAAGTGATGGCAACTACAAGTTGATAGAGTGAAACAGTAATCTTTATCATCAAGATATTTGTAAGAGTGTTGTTTTAACTAATACTGCAGGTATTTTTTCAATATCTTCTACATCCACTCTCCCACATCAACTAAGGAATCAAATAAGTAATAAAGAAGAAAGAAGTAAATGCATATTTCAGTAGCAAGAGGCAACAGATATCTTCTTGCTGTTAGATATTCTTAGCTGGTAGTATTTGGGAGGGTATATTTGTTTTAACTTATTTGTTTTATTTTTTTCCTAAATCCATTAAAATAGTAATAAAAATGTCTTCCATCTTTCCCTGTTCAACTGAGAAGCTCAAAGGATTTAAAAATTGAATTCATCCATACAACCTCTATAAAAGAAGAAAAATGAAAGATAAGAATCTATCATATTAAAACAGAATTCATGCAATAATTAAGATGTACTTTCATGAATGACAGTTTCTATTTTAATATGACACAGCAAACTACACTATTTTAACTCTGACAGTGAATTGATTAATTAGAATTGTTTATTTAATACATAGGGCAGTTAAAATGTAACTATCTTGGTTGATTGCTGGATATCTGAGGGAGGATATAACACTGATGTATCTGAATTCTTTAAACATAGAGTAGAAATGGATTACTATCACCCCTTGCCTTAGCATGAATTTTTCCTATAAGCAGAGGCTGGCATTGAGACAAAGGCTTGTGGAGGTAGTTTATTCTCAGAGGGCAGGAACTAAGGGACAAAGAAAGAAAAACAGGGAAGGAGGGAGAGCCCATATAAAGTGATGCAGAGAAATAGAAATTTCTCTGCTCTGAATATAAGCTAACCCCTGTGCTCTGCTCCAGAGAGACTAACTCACTCTCTCTCAGTCCCTTCATTCAGTCAACACTTCTGAGACTAGGACTAAATGGCCTGAAATGAGCAACATCGCAAAGAAAAACAACTTAGGTGTGCTCTGCTGCTTTTGTCTGTTTTCCCTTAAAATCCTCACCATGCCGCATGTTCAGGGAAGCATTTCCTTTGTTTCCCCTTTTCAACTGCCTGAATAGAGTGCCCATTACCTTGCAGTTTGAGTGCTGGAAAAATTTTTGAAAATTTGACAGTGTGAAGTTTCCTAACATTACATGGCAAGTGCTTGATCTTGAAGAGACCCTCCAAGGAGCCTTATGAAACGCATCTCAGAATCATCTAACAAAAAAGAGAAAGGGATAAACACTCATCCTTCATGAGTCAGGAGTTGGTGTACCAAGCATCAATTCTTTCATACAATTGGGTTGTGCAAGCTTAAGTGTGAACGGGTTTCAATGGGTGCTTCATGCTTCAGCATCACAGAAGCTCTGGAGTAGGAAGCACAAGATTCAAGGTGCTGACCCAAGGCAAGGCACTGTCAGGCTACACCTGTAAGAAACTGAGAGCACCTATTCATGTGTGAACTGGTCACTCCGGTAGGTGCTGGCATGACAGGTGGAGCTGAGAGGATTTGAAGTGATGCGCAAGAAGTGTCTGTCTTTGTATGACTTGTTGTATTGGGTTTTCACCTTCCGATATTTGTGGGAAGGGGTACCTGACCTTCATACATTTTTTCCCACCACTATGTGGATCACTTTTTCTGACTTCACTTGAAGGACTTTTGTGAGCTTATTCAACCTGCCTCTCCTTCCAAATGGAAGATGGCTGTAGTAGTTGCTGTTAGCGGCCCACTCAGATCCCCTTTGCCATCCTCTTGTTGCTGTGATTACTGTCTACTAACTGCTCAGAGCAGCTCCCTTTTCTGAAGAATTATCTTAGGAAAGGAGTTTCCTCACCCAAGAAGATGTGCACCCCCTGCCACCAACTCAGATGGCATCCTGCAGCCAATGACGAACTGACCAACTGATTCCTAGCTCCCCTCAAGGCCAGACTTACTCTATGGTGAAATTCCTGCAGTAGTGTTCTGGTAAACTGACACTTAATACACAAAGTCCTGATTTGTAATTGTTTGCTTTCCTACTCTCACTCTCTGTTCACTCAACACAGCACTTCTAACACCAGATGTGCAGGGAGTTTTCCCACACATCAGGCAGTTCTGCAGCAGATATTAACTAGGTGTCCTATAATCCAATTCAATTATGACACTATCGACCTGAAGGTAATGTCAGATACCACAAGTTAAGGACTCAGTGCCATAAGACTACCCCTCACCTAAGGTGCCAATCACAAGTCCTAGGTTGTTACCTGTACCTCTCACCAACTGGCTTTAAATTGGGGTTCCCATGACCCCCTTTGGGGGTTTGATTAATTTTTTAGAGTGGCTCACAGGGCTTAGATAAACACTTTATGTTTAATCATTTATTATAAGGATTGATACAACGAATACAGATGAACAGTCAAATAGAAGAGATGCATAGGTGAGGTATAGGAAAAGGGACTTAGTACTTCTATGCCCTCTCCAGGCATGCCACTCTCCAGGAACCTCCATATGTTCAGCTGTCTGGAATTTCCCAAACCCTGTCATTTTGGGCTTTATAGAGTCTTCATTACATAGGCATAATTGATTACATCATTGGCCGCTGGTGATCAACTCAATTTTCAGCCCTCTTCCCTCCCTGAAAGTCAGGGAGTGAGGCTGAAGTTCTGACCCTCTAATCACATGGATGGTTCCCCTGGCAACAAGCTCCCATCCTGAGGCTATCCAGGAGCCCACAAAAAGTTGCCTCATTAGAACAAGAGATGCTCTTATCACCCCAAAAGTTCCAAGGGATTTAGGAGCTCTGTGTCAGATGCTGCTATGACTCAGCAAATTATAAAAGTCTTAGGAGCTCTGTGCCAGGACAGGACTGGGTGTGGGACAGACACCAAAAATATATATCTTATCATATCACAATATCACAGTAGTTTTTCTTGATTCCTGTGGTGTAAATTCTCCCATTAAGGCTCTTGTCATTCTACAAGTCTGACACTACTAAACACAGAGTTGGGAAGAAATGTGCACAATCTACTCTTACAAGCCTGTACCAGAAGACTGCTCAATTCATACTCCAGAGCTTCCTGTGGGAGCAAGATAAAGCTAGGTTCCAACTGAAACCACATTATGTTTTCCCGGTAACTTTCCCTGCCCTAGCCTGATTCACTCATTTCCCTATAGACTTTTCCTGAGACGAAGAAGTCTGTAGTGCGTATATCTCAAACTGCTGAGATATAGCCACTGCTATTCTCCATTGAGAGCCTCAATGAAGCACTTAATTCTTGCTACAGATTCTTCTTCTAGGAAACTCAATCTAAGACAATGACAAAGAGAATCAACTGCTGTTCTCATTTTTGTCTGTCCATCTATCGCACCTCTAGGAACATAGTGCTCCGTTAACCATCTCTGTAGAACTCTCTGGATCAGGTCCCCTGGCTACCACTCTAACCCTTCTTCTTGTTATAATTGTGCCCACCTTGCTTCTAATGACTAAGCACAACAACCTAGCTTCTATTATTTCAGGATCCCATAATCCCCTATTGTTTTTAGGGGACTGAGTTCTGTAGTCACATTTCTTGCCATCAGCCCTTGCCTCCAGAGGATGGCCACCACTGTACTTCTCAATGATGATAGCACCTGTCTCACCAACACATTCCTTATCACTTTTGTAAATGGACTGTCTTCCAGACCTTACTGGAGGAACATAGACACTGGTGCATTTTCTGGTCACACATAATAAATCCATTCTATCATGCCCATTTCACTAAGCATTTTGATCCCTTCTTCCACTGTCTTCCATAGCAGCTCTGAAGTTTCTCCTCCATTTACTCTGGGCCAACACTTCTTTCAAACTCCCAAGTGTCATCTTAGCAGCATATTAGCACTATCATCTAGAGACATTGCCAGGGTGTTTAAAATATGTATTGCAAAAGAGTGCATCCATATCGATAAATTCTCACTTATTTAACTATATGTTTTCTTACCCCAATCCCATTTGATCCATCACCTTCAGAATCCAGTCTCATACATACTATCTCAGATGCTGCTGGTACGTATTGGCTTGGTTCTTAATCTCTCTGGCCTAGTCCTTTTCCTACCTTACCATATCAAACACTTTCCCATCCACATTATGTGTGGCATGGCTCTAAGTATTGGTTTAGTGGCCAGGAGTGGAGCTGAGAATAAAATATGAGGAGGCACAGGTTTTCTTGCAAGAGAGGCATCTACATTATTTTCAAGCAAGGTGATAGTAGTAACCTTTAACAGGGAGAAGTAGATTGTAGATTATGTCTGCCAGCCCAGAGTATTCAGAAAAATCAGAGAATTCAAGATTTTTAAAAACATCTTTATTAAGATAGAATTCACATACCACACAATTTACCCATTTAAAGTGCAAAGCTCAGTTTTTTAGTATGCATAATCGCAGATTTGTGCAACCGTCACCAAAGTCTAATTTTGAATATCTTTATCAATTATTAAAAAACTCACACCTTTTAGCTATCACCTCCCTATTTCCATGAATAAAGACTGGACAATATCATATGTGGTTTTGTGTGTGTCTGGCTTCTTCCACTTAGTATAATGTTTTCAAGGTTCATTTATGGGTTGTAGAATTCAAGGGTATCAACTAAATATCCCTATTCCACATTTCAGATCTTCTCTCCTTCTCAACTGGGGCCTTTTCCTTGGTGTAATAAAATTGACAGAAGTGGGAACATAATCCTTCTCTGGACCTGCACTGCCCTTATAATTAAGTCCTGGGCCTGATTCTCTGGTTGCAGAAAGTAAAAGCATTTTTAAATGTGTCCAAGGTCCTCTTACTTTCACACTTCACCTTAAATTGGTGATTAATCACCCTCAGCTTTTCATTGTTTCTCCAATGTATCTATATACTCAGCAATAGCCAGCCATTGTCCATTTCCCTTATCATTACTTATCATTACTATTTGTCCTGAACCTCTCAAACCCCTGAGATATAGCCACTGCCAGTGCGCTCCATTCCACCCTAAGAATTTTAACAATTGCATTGCTATAACATACTGAAGGTTATTCATATTACACCTACCATCAGTGACAGTGTTCTCATTTCCAGACAGCTGATGAGTGATCCAACTCCAATATTCCATGTTAAAGATCCCTTCCTCAGAGCACACCTAGCACCAACCAATTTAGGTCAGGTTCTCTGTGAAACACTCCATAAAATGGATATTTGCATACAAAAATTTATTGAGGGTTCTCTAAAACAATACCTATGAAGGAGTGAAAGAAGCACGATTAGGCAAAGAAATAATTTCAACTACAAAGAAGTAGCAACACAGATCTCCTCTAATCCCACAGGGATCTCTGGAACTGAGATGATCCCTCAGACTTCTAAACTGACGAATCATTGGATGTGGGCTGCCTCGATGTAGAGGCATGAAGTTGGCCAAAGTAGCTGACTTCAGTGGAGGGCAATGCCCAGAAAGAGACTCAGTTATTTGTGCTTTCAGCAGAAAATACTCTCAGTAGCTAGGAAAATGAAGGCCCTCATCCCAAATGAAAGTTTGGGACGATACATTTTAGCATCCACTGCCAGGTAATAACCCAAAACTTGTCACTGCCAAAGAGTGCCATGCCTCCAAAATCTCAGTTTCACCTTCCTATTTTTTCAACCATCATATTCTATTTTTGAAATCTCATGCCCTAAAATACTAAGGCTTCAATAATCTTTGAACTGAGTCTTTCCAATCCATTGATCCATCTATATTTGTTTTATTCTCCACTCCCTTGAATTCCTCTCCCCTTATCTATCTTAAATCCATGATTAATCAATATAATCATTGACTTGCATATAATATAGGGTAATATTCCCTGTCCCCTCTCATACCGTTATCCTCTTTTGGCAAAGTATAACTCTACCTATACTCAACTGCTATGGACTGAATTGTGTTTCTTCCCAATTTCATATGTTAAAGCCCTAACCCCAATGTGACTGTATTTAGAGTTAAGTTCTTTGGAGTTAATTAAGGTTAAAATGAGGTCATAAAGGTAGGGCCACAATTCAGTAAAACTGGTGGCCTTATAAGAAGAGAAAGAGAGAGAGAGAGAGAGATCTCACTCAGAGGAAAGGCCATGTGAGGTCAGAGTGGCTATCTACAAGCCAGGAAGAGAGCCCTCACCAAAACCAAATCCTGCCAAAACTTGATCTGGGTCTTCCAGCCTCCAGGACTGTGAAAAAAATAAATTTCTGCTGTTTAAGATGACTGGTTTGTGGTATTTCATTATGGCAGTCTGAGTAGACTAATACCTCAATTCTCTGTTTATTCTGTGTCTGCACTTTTGCAGTTGAATTTGGCTAAAGAAACATACCCAATCACACTAAATAGCTCACTTTAAATTCATGGTCATAAATATAAAGTATACATTTAATAATACCTGGAAATCACACTAATATTTGCAAATGATTTAATTGTCCCATTCGCTTAGATGAGTATTTCATTTTTGTCTTACCCCTCAACTCCCAAACTTCATTCTTCATTATCATGAGAGCTAATAGTTTTGCTTCTTCATCTTTGAGAAAGTTGAAGCAATCAGAAAAAAATTTCCACAGATCCCACCAAAACCATATCTACCCACCTAGCAATATCTACAACTACATTCTTTATCTTCCTACTTGCTACCTCAGATAAAATATTCATGTTGCTATCTAAAGCTCATCCTTCCTTTTGTGTAGCAGATCCTATCCCATCTCCATTACTCAAGGGCATCTTTCCAACAGTTCTCTTTTACATCATTAATTGTTTCCTCTCTCCTAGATTATCCCATCAGTAAACACACATGTCATTATTTCTCCCATCATTAAAACAACAACAGCAAAAAATTTTAGTCCTCATTTCCCCCGCTAATTAATGGTTCATTTATTTGCTCTCCTTTTCAGTAAAACTATTTGAAGAGTTCTTTATACACTGCTGTTTCCAATTTCTCTCCTCCAATTCTCTTAAACCCTGCTACTCCACTGAATGCTATTTCAAGGTCACCAATGACTTCCATGTCATTAATTTCAGTACTGAATTCCCAGTCTTCAGTTTACTTAATACAACACAGCAGTTCTCAAGCTGTGGTGATTTTACTCACCAGGTATCATTTAACAATGTCTAGAGACACCTCTGGTTGACAAAAATTGGCAGGGAGGCAAATCTTACTTGGAGAGGCAAACCCTACTGGCATCTAGAAAGTAGAGTCCAGAGATGCTGCTAAAACTCCTTCAATGCATACATAGAACAGCACCTCCTCCATCCAACCACCAAACAAAGAATTATCTAGCCCACAGTGTTAATAATGCTAAGGCTGAGATGCTCTAATCCACATCATCTGGTACACTTAGTAGATTTTCCTCGGTTGGTTTTCAGGATACCACACTTTCCTGATTTCCCTCCTACCTGACTGGGTACTCTTCAGTAACTGTTGCTAATTCATCCTCTTCTCCCTAACCTCCTAATGTTGGAGTCTCCGCAACTTGGTTTTTACTTTTTCCTTCTCTATCTATACTCACTCCTTAGGTAGACTCCTCTGTTCTCATGGATTTAAATGCCATCTCTATGTTGTTAACTTCCAAAGCTGTACTTTTGTCAGTCTTTTCTTCAGATTACTGTACTGGTTTCTGTACAGACTTCTATGCTGATTTCCATACAACTGCCTACTCAAACCTCCACTTGGAACCTAATAGGCATTTCAAAACATAATAATGTCTAAAATGAAACTTCCTACCTTCCTCAGCAAATCTGCTCCTTTCAGTCTTCTCTCTCTTAGAAAATGAAAACTCCATTCTTCTAGTGGCTTAGGCCCTGTAACATGGAGTTATCCCCGACTTCTCTTTTTCTCTCATACCTTACATCCAATCTCTCATCTGATCTATCTTTACAATATATTCAAGATCTGACAACTTCTTGCTATCTCTCCTTTTGCTTCCCTGTTCGAAGCCATCATCACCTCTCACTTGAGTAACTGAAATATCATCCTAACCTGTTTCTCTGATTCTACTCTTTTGTCTACTGCAGGCTATTCTTATACAGAAGCAAAAGTGATCTTTTAAAAGACATCTGCCCCAAACCCTCTAATGGCTCTCCATTTTGCTTAGTATAAAAATCAAAGTCCTTATGATGACTTACAAGGTCTTATATAAACTTGCCACTCTTTACCTCTCTAACCTTACCACCTGCCACTCTCTCCCTCAGTCACCCTTCTCCAGCTGCACTGATCTCCTGCTATTCATAAACTCTATCCGGCATACTTCTACATTATTGCCTTCATAATTCAGTGTTCTCATTAGATGACCATCTTCTTGCTACCCAATTCCCTTCAAGTCTTTGATCAAATATCACTTTTTCAATGAAGTCTATTCAAATCACCCTATTTGCAATTAACATCCACAGTATATGTAGCTCTTATTGCACCCTATTTTTCTTTTTCCCAGTGTTATTATCATCTTCAAACATACTATATAATTTACATATTACTTATTGTCTATTATCTTCTCCCTTCTTCCTACCACAGAACAGGGATTATTGTCTGTTTTGCTTTCTGACGTATTCCAAGTGCCTAGAAGAATGTCTAGTATGTATCATATAGCCCCAAAATATCTGTTGAATGAGTGAATTTTGACTAGAAGATTTGGTGCCAGCTTCTGTCACTATCTTTACAATACATTAATATTTAGGGGCAGTGGGAAAATTACTTTGAGGTTTTTTTTTCTATGTCTTTTACAAGAATTGTGATGAAAAGTTCAAAAAGTCTGTATTTTAAACCATAATGCAACGTTCTCTTATACGTGATAATTCCAGGCACTTCGCTGTTCTTCAATTTGTATATATCTTCATTCTTCTTTGTTCACTGCTGCTGCTCTGACATTTTATAAAAGCATCAAAATTTTATATTTATTTTGCAGCTTATCATACAGAGAACCCTAATTGAGTTCTGTGTTAGACCATTTTCATACTGATATAAAGAACTATCGAATACTGGGTAATTTATGAAGAAAAGAGGCTTCATTAACTCACAGTTCTGTAGGCTGTACAGGAAGCATGGCTGGGAGGCCTCAGGAAACTTACAATCATGGCGAAAGGAAAAGGGGAAGCAAGCACATCTTTACCATGGCAGAACAGGAGAAAGAGAGAGAGAGAGTGAAAGAGAGAGAGAGAGAGAGAGAGAGAAGGGGGGCGTGCCACACACTTTTAAACCATCAGATCTCATAAGAACTCCGTCACTAACTTGAGAACAGCAAGGGGGAAATCCGCCTCCGTGATCCAATCACCTCCCACAGGCCCCTCCTCCCAATTTGACATGAGATTCGGGCAGTGACACAAATCTAAACCATATCAAGTTCATTTGCATATCTAATTAGTTTTGAAGCAGCACGTTGGCACTCTTCTCACTACACCTCTCCCACCCTCATCCTTTACCACATTTTTTTAGAGAAGAAATTGGCTTTCTATACCAAATGTTTCTTTTCAATATGCTTCCTTTTTCCTTTCTTAATCAGAATATAGAAAATCCTTTTGTTGTTCTCTTACAGTGAGAACAAAAGAAAATCTTGGAAAGCACATTCCTTGACTCTAGGTACTGAGCAAATCCCATGGATAGACTCATTCGCATCTTGGGAGAAGCAGTTGAATCCATTCACTTTTCTGTATCCTCTCTTCTGAATGCTTATTTTGCGTCAAACACTAGCGATAATTCATTCAGTTACCTAGCAAACTCAGCATTTTATTTTCAACCTGACTCATTTCCAGATACTTTTGTAGGTGCCAACTCTCTTGTGTACTTTTAGGCTTTTTTCTTTCAAAGATTTAAATAAAAACTCAGTGCCACATAGGAAATTTTAAACGAAGATACACAATCATTTCTTCAAAATGAATAAGCCAACTAGGTCTGTAAACCTAAGAATTGAAAAACTAAATGACTTATTGAGCCCTTATGATAAAGCCAAGCATACAGTAAGTATTCTACTCTTGGAATATTAGCACAGGTCTCATAGACCTATGCGCAAAGAACATTTGTACTTTCTGCCACCCTATCCTTTGAAGCCGCAAATCTCTTTCCTGACCAGTTGATTATGTTCATTTTTATGTTTGCCTTTCTTTGTGCTAGGAAATTATTAAAATCAAATACATTCTGGAGATGTAGGTTTTGTATTATGTTAAGCTCTGAATTTGAGTAATTTATGATGTGATGTAAGTTTTCTATGTATTGTCAGAGAGCAGTGTAGAGTTTGTGTTCTAAATTTCTTCTTAACCGTCTTGATACACATGGAAGCCATATGCAAACATTATGTATTTGCAATGTTGTGACTAAGATCTGCAATTCACCAGGCCTGGGCCAGTGTTAGTTTATTGTAGTACTACTCTTGTCTAGTACATTAGTTGGTACTGAGTGATTCTGTTGGCGCCTGACAACTGATACTTTCTCTCCCTCTCATTCCTCCAACCTGAATACAGATGACTTGGATTTAGAATTGGCAGTTGAAAACAAGTGTATTCATATACATATGTATTTTGCTGATAATAATTAAAAATTTAGCTCGATATTCAGTTGCTTATATATGTGGGTGGGAAAGAAACAAGAAAAATAGTCAAGGAAACTGGAGGATCACTGAGACTTGATGACACATTAAATGTGGGTGGTAGTCACTTGTAGAAAACTAGACAGGCAGTGCCTCCTGAGTCACTGGACTAACTATTAAGATGCATCATCATGTTTACAAACAAATAATGGGATAATGACACACTCACAATTCATTTCTCCCACTGCAATAGAAACAGGATAGAACAAATTTTAATTGTTCCATTTCTGGCCTCCATCTGTATATTTAATGGTCAATTTTCTGGCATTTTGTTAACACCTAACTTGCAGCCTCATTATAAGCTGGTTTTGATTAAGAGAATTCCTGAATACTTAGAACTGAAAAGGAGTTTAGAAATTATTTTGTCCATTCCTCTGATTTATACCAACAGAAAACTGAGGTCCAGGGACTTGAGGAAGTTTTCCAATCCATCCATAAATTTGGAGACAGACTAAAATCTAGAGTTCCTGAACCACCACTACTGTTTTCTTCTATAACACGTTGCCTAACCCAGAAATTGTTGACAATTCTGTCTTCTTTTTCAGAAACTCTAAATACTTTATCAGCTACCCTCGTGTATAATTGAGCTATGATATTCAATCACTTGCAAGATCACTTTAAAATATCACCACAATGTTATAGAATTGGCTATAATTATGAGTGGGGTTTGCTGACATTTTCCAAACATGGGGCAACTTCTTGTATGAAACAGTAACCGTAGAACCATTTTCTCCATTGCTAAGATTTATTACACATTAATCTGAGAATTCAAAAGGCTATTAAAATAACAGTGCTTGATGGTAAGGAATTTGTATGTGTTTTTCATAAGCGGTCTGCATAAATATCTGCTATACACTGCTAAAGAAACATTCACAAGACTTCTCATAGGTGAAATCAACTGACCTTACTAGCTTGAAGCCTCCATCAGGGAGCACACCAAAGTGCGAAGAGTACCACACTGTTGTACTACGTTACCCAGATAGCTGACTTGCTTGTTACCAATTAGAGCAACAGCCCTGACTTTCTGTAATGCACTCTCCATATTCTTCTTCTACATTACAATTAATACGTTCAAGGAAGTGAGATGAAGATGAGAAAAATACCAGTACATCACATTTTATCAGCTTTCAATTTTTGTTTGTCATTGACTGCTTTGTCTCTCCCATGCCTCACAGCTTGCCAGAACTGCATTTGCAATAATGCTTGTAGTCGCTTCTTTCTATAGTTTTTTGATTGATTGACAAGCTGTAGAGCAGCATATTTTTCTGCTCTACCATTTTCCCAGTGGGCGGTACTGCACAATAGTGATGAAGAACTGTAATGGCACTGCATCAAAAGTCACTAAAATATAAATATGACATGAACTTCTTCATTGCATGAAGCTGAATCCCTTTATCCATTTACTTACATCACTTTTATATGTAGCAGTGATAGAAAATGTTAACCCTCTGCTCTCCAAACCTACTCAAATAGAATTTGACTCTAAATGCTCTTTGGAGACACACACTTTAACATAAGTGTATTCTAGGACTTAAAGCACAGCCACTTTTTATATTTATGCAGTCTTCTTTCTAAGCACTTCCTATCAGAGAAGATTTAAAGCAGATGGAAATTATTCAATGTAGTTATGAATTGAAAGCTCATAAGCTAGCTGCTCTTCAAAGTGCTGAGAACACCTGGGCCATCAAAATTGCTGAAGTAGACAATGGCATTTATACTGAAATTACAGCATCATCTTATTCTAAATGGTATTTTTGTCTTTAGAGTGCAACAAAGATGCCAGCTCTTCTCAGTGTTTAATTGGCTTTCTCCCTTAACTTTAATTAAACTCACCCTAAGCCTACAAAACCCCAAGGCTGGCTGTTTAAGGGTGTGAAGCCCAGTGTTTCCAGCTTTGAATATAGTGTGATAAAGAATCAATTGTACTGTTTGATTAACTGAGTATGCGACAATTTTACATTTTTAGACAGTTACACAATCAACAGCATTCTAAAAATTGCTCTACTGTGGATGAAAAGAAATCATTTTTGTAAGTCTCCAACAGAATTTTAGAAAATATTTAACCTGCAACGCTGTCATGCATATGTTCACTGCTCGGCAATGTACCATTTATATTATATTCAATTATAAAGCCTTATTATTTACTATTATGAAATTATCTTGGTATCATTTACATCATTTAAAGAAAATCTCAGCTTTGGCATTTGTTTCATTTAGTGGTGTGACAAAGATCAAGGTCTTAAGCATTCTGGACATAATCCAATTCCCATCTGCTTACTCAGTCCTTTATTGGAAGGTCATTTGAATTGAATTGACTGAGTCAGTTGCACCTGAACAGGGAGCGAGTCTTCTGTCTTTTCTGGGATGAGTCAGCACTCAGTTTTAATATTGTACCTGTACCTAGGGATTGGACAATAGAAACACGAATAGAAACACATATCCTTATAGCAGGTATCAAAGTTATATGGTGCTGGAGGCCATCTCCACCAGGAAACACAAATTAAATATTAAGTCAGAAAAAGAGAACAGAATAGGAACCTATCTAAAGTGATTCCACATTACCTACATACAAGTGATTGAAACTCTAAAATGGCATTTCAGAAACACAGATTTCCTATCTCCATGTTTTGCTTTTTTTTTTTTTTTTTTTTTTTTTTTATAAAATAAAAGGGGCTACCATTTCTTTAGGACTTAATATGTGCCAGGCACTCTCCTGAACACTTTACACATATTAGCTAGTTTAATCTTTATATTAACCCCATAAAGTAAAAAATACTATTATCTCTACCATTTTGGCACAGAAACTGAGACACAAAGAAGTAAAGTAATATGCCTTAGGTAACATAGGTAGGAAATATAGGTCCAGAAAGAAAACCCTTGCAGTCTGATGCCACAGCCCCTGTTTTTAACCACTGTGTTAGTGAGACGAATTAGCAGCTAAACAAATCTTAGTATACTGACTTACAGTGAAGGGCAAAAGATTGCCGTTAGGTTTAATGACCCTGAAGATTCAAAAGCTATTCTAGGAACATGATTAGTAATGTTTTAATAGCCCAATTAGAATTCAAGTAAATGTCCCCAGAAGCCTTATAGGCTGATGACTGTTAGTACTCTCATTATGAACGGTTCTCCCAAGAACATGACTGGGAAGAGACACCACTGAATCTAAACTGAAGACTAGGTTCATCTTGCCAAAAAAGAATTTCAATAATTTATTCATTTAGCAACTATTTATTTCGCTGCTCACTATGTGTCAGGTAGTGAGCTGAGCAATATGATTTGCATTCCTCTCATCTGAAAGGAAAACGTCAACCACTAGATGTTACGGAAAGTTGAAACACTGAATCAGAACACAAGAACAAAGGCGTACAATTGTGAGTATTAGAGGCTGGAAAGGGTAGGAGAGAGGGAAGGATAGGGAGTAATTGGCTAATTGACACAGATTACAGCTAGATAGGAGGAATGAGTTCTGATGTTCTGCAGCACTGTAGGGTGAATATGGTTATCTACTATTTATTTCGTATGTTCCAAAAGCTAAAAGAGAGGGTTTTGAATTTTCCCAACACAAAGAAATAATAAATGCTTGAGGTGATGTGTATGCTAATTACCCTGATTTGGTCACTACACATTGTATACAATTATTTCAATAATCATTACACATTGTATACATAAATATGTATAATTATTACATGTCAACTAAAAATAAAAGAAAATGAAACACGACATGGGATACAAAGTGTTAGGTTCCATCTGGGTTATAAAAGGATAGAACCTGATGGCTGCCTTCAAGAAGCTTTTATTCTACGTAAGGAGATAAGACAGCCATGAAAAACTAACTAGATGAATATTCTTTCTTTCTTCCTTTTTTTAAATTTGAGATGGAGTCTCACTCTATCACCAGGCTGGAGTGCAGTGGTGTGATCTCAGCTCACTGCAACCTCAAACTCCCAGGTTCAAGCTATTCTCCTACCTCAGTCTCCTCAGAAGCTGTGATTACAGGTGCATGCCACCATGCCCAGCTAATTTTGTATTTTTAATAAGAGACAGGCTCTCACCATGTTGGCCAAGCTGGTCTCGAACTCCTGTCCTCAAATGATCCACCTGCTTTGGCCCCCCAAAGTGCTGTGATTACAGGTGTGAGCCACCGCTCCTGGCCTAACATTCTAATAATGTCAAAAAAACCTATGTAGCCAATAACTACTGTGGAAATCTGAAATAAATGAGAGTTCACTATGGGATGCAGAAAAATTCTTAAATGCTAATTTACATGCAAAAACCTTGGAATTTTATGAAAATGCAGGTTCTGATCTGTAGATATGGGGTGGGGCCCAGGATTCTGCATTTCTAACAAACTCCCTCATGATACTGCTATGCTAATCCACCAATCACATCTGCAATAACAAAGGATTAAAAAGATTGGGAAAATGTTTATAGAAAAAGATAGGCTTGAGCTGGACCTGGAAGGGTGTCACATATGCATGACTGAAGAAACTGGAGAGAGCAATGGCACTGGCACAGGGGGAAGAATGCCAGATTGGATCAAAGAAATTCTGTTGCCAATCATTGGGAGATAGATACTGCTGGAAAAATTGGTTACAACTAGACCTTGGGAGGAGAAAGGGATGCATTTCAGACTCAGAAATTTGAGCATAGAGAAATGAGGGTTAATATCTATATAATTAATCACAAAATTTCTGCTTAATTTGAATATTTGAGCCTCAACTTATTTCCTTGAGAATTGGGTTTGAACTTATTTGCCACCTTAAAGTGTTACATTCTTACTTCGTGGAAATGTGCAAAGTGCAAGACAGCCAGACACTAATTTTACAAGAATTTTAGTAAAATTGATCCATCATTATATTGTTTAAACAACCATGTTAGTTGTCAATGAAGAGATACTCACCCATTTAAGATGATTTGAGGAACTAATCTATGTATAATGCTTCATTGATACATTCCCTAAAATTTCTAAAAGCAATATTTTGTTTGTTTTTAGTTGTAGCCTTCTGCTTCAAATGAGACTTCAGCTGCTATGGATAAAATTATTTATTAAGAAGGAATTACACAGAGAAAGCCTTAAAAATAATGAAAACTTAAGCCAGATAATGTGAATGATTGACTGTTACCATATCTGAGAAGCCAGCCTGCATCTTGTTCACAGTGTTAGTGGTGATTAGAATTCAAGAAAACTCATTGAACATTTTGGTATTGTTACTCGTAAAAATAAAATAAATGAGCTAGTGCCTATATGATGACAAAATATATCATCAATTCATTGAAAATGAGTCAAATTAATATTTTTAAAAGAAATTCACTTTTCACTTTTCAACTGTGGTTTTGGCTTTGAAGATACAACTTTACAATATTTCTGAAATCAGAATATTTTGCCATCGTCTATCATTAAAATGGTAAAAATTCCAGAGATGGTGGTTCCTCCTTGACTCTAGAGACAAGTAGCACCATAGTGTTGGATTTTTTTTCCTTGTATGCAATGAATAACCATTCCTATCATGTAGAGAAGCTAGAGGGTCTCAATATATTCTCTTCATCACAAAAATTGTAGATTTTGTGAAAAGTCAGTATAAAACACAAACTCCCGTGGATGTCCTTGGATTCAGAAGCTAGATCACGTCAGCCCTTAAATGAACAAGAACTATCCCCTTCAGACACTGGACACACTAGACAAAAGCAGAAATAAAACTTTCCAACATTGCAAACATGGGCAAGCTCTAGCTTTATAACAACTATAACAACCTTAGCAAAGAAATGTTCATTTTACAATTGTATGTGTGTTTGTGATATAAACATTTCTCAGAAAATTACTCCAAATTATCAGATTTATAGTACTAAGTAGGTTCTAACCAAAGAGGTAAACCTACATGAGGTCAAACCTCATTAAAAATGCAAATTACAATTAAAACTTCAAAACAGTAGAATTCTTGTGGTCCATTTACAGCATTGTAGATTGCTATTTAAACATAATGCCAACCTTTGCTGTTTTGTTCACAAGTCTCAATGAAAAAGACACTCTGAGAAACATTAAGTTAGTCACTAATATAGTTTGAAATTAAATTATTATTCTCCAGATCTTAATAGAACTGGTTGGTCTGTCTTGATTTCTGTGGTCCTTGCAAAAATTTGGTCTGCATTTAAGAATATTAGGGCCTTCAAAAATGTTCACCTGAATTTATTTTCTACACATATCCAACTTCTGAGTTGTCATGAAAATTACAATAATTTTCCAGTGTGTCTGGAACAAATTTAAAATGTTCCAGGTTCATGTTGTTAGGAAGAGCTTTTCTTCACATTAATAGTATTTTAATAAGTATTATTAGAATAGAGTGTGTGATACAAGGTGAGAGGTATGAAATTCTAGATTTAGAGACTAGAAAAACATTGGCCATCTTTTTGACCATCTGAACCAGGAATATGTTTGTACTGTGTTTGAAGTGTACACCAGAATTTTAACCATTAGCCAAGCTGGAGTAACAAGAACCAGATTTATCTTCCTGTTTAAAACAACCAGATATCCAGACAAAATATATATGAGATATATATTAAGTTTTTAAGATACTTGACATCAGACAACAAATGAGAGTGATCCCTAAAACACAGGAAATGGGTAAAGTGAGCCCAAGGACTGCACTAGTTTAATGGCTTGAAGGAGTTTCCAGGTCATGATATAGAGAGGGGAAAATCTCTCTGTCTGTGCCTGGCAGACAACCCGAGTTCAGAACATGGAACTAGCAAGACCAGGGCAGCTTGAGTTTGTAGGAGACAGTACTGAACAGCAGAGAACTGCACAGAGAGAAAACACCAGAGATCCACAGTAGATTCCACTGGAATATTCAGCAGACTACTGATCAGTACATATATGTGAAAACAACTATTCAAGGAGAGAAAAAATATATATATTATATATATATTTACATATATTATATATATTTTGTGTGTGTGTATATATATTTCATGTATATATACATATTTCGTGTGTGTGTGTGTATACCTATATATACACATACACGAAAAGATCAGAGGGAAATATATCCAGCATTCTCACAGTGTCACAGATAATACCCGATTGCACCAGCTAGCATTCCTCATATTTCATCAGTAGAATACTCAGAAGGGCATTGCCCCAGTAGTGGGGAATAATTAGCCTTAGAATAATCATGGCTTTGGTCCTCCCCAACAAATTTTGGAAGCAACACCAAGAAGGATTAAACTATTTCCAGTTAACTGTATCACAGAATATAGTTAAAAATGTTTATAGGAATATGAAACTATCCTGCACCAACAAGTTAAAATTCACCAAGTCTGACACCAAATCAAAAATTATCAGATATGGAAAGAAGCAGCAAAATATAACCCATAATAAGAACATGGAACCAATCAAAACTGGCTGAAAACTGACACAGATGCTACAATTAGAAGACAAGAATATTGAAACAGTTGTCATAAATGTATTCTATATGTTCAAGAAGTGATTTAGAGACAAGAAAGATATAACAACTAATAAATCAAACTTCTAGAGATAACTGCAGCATCTGGTACAAAAATATACTGGATGAAATGTACAGCAGATTGGACATTATGAAAAAAAAGGTCAGTGAACTTGAAGATGCAGCAATAAAAACTATGCAAAATCAAATACAAAGATTAAAATAGCCAAAAAAAAAAAAAAAAAATCACTAAAAAATCACTGACCTCTGCAACAAGTTCCAGATAACTCAAGTACATATAATTGGAGTCACCAAGGTAGAAGGCAAAAAGCATTTTGAAGAAATAATTGCCAAATATTTTCCAAATTTGATGAAAATTATAAACCCAAACACCCAAAAAATTTCAACAAGTTTCAAACACAAAAAATAAAGAAAATTATACCAAGTCATATCGTAAATTTCTCAAAAACTAAAATAAAGAGAAAATCTTTAAAGAAGACAAAAAAAAAAAGACATTATGTACAGAAGATCAAAGATAAGGGTGAGGTTAGATTTATCATCAGAAACATTAGATTTATCATCAGAAACTGTGTGATTGAGGAGGCAGTGAAGCAAAATCTTTAATGTACTGGAAAATATGTTTTAAAAATATTTAATGTATTTATTTATTTACTTTTAGACGTGAGGTCTCACTGTGTTGCCCAGGATAGCGTCAAACCCCTGGGTTCAAGCAATCTTGCCTTGGCCTCCTGAGTAGGTCGTACTAAAGGTACTTGCCACCATGCCTGGCTTTGTTTTTCAAATGTTTAAAAAAATGTTTAATAAAGGTAAAATTAAAAAGTTTTCAAACACACAAAAGCTTAAAGAATTCATCATCAAGACTCACACTGCAAGAAATATTAATAGAAATCCTCTATACAGAAGTAAAACAATACCAAATGAAGATATGGATCTACACAATGCAATGAAGGGCACTAGAAATCGTAATGATTTGGGCAACTACATAAGATTCTCTTCTTATTAGTTAAATTCATTTAAAGTATAATTGATATTTATCAAAAATATTGATAATATAATTTGATATTGACAACATTTATAAGGGTAAAATACATGACAACAATCTCATAAAGCCTAGGCAGGGAGATATGGGAATATTTAAGTTTCTTAAACTATTCATGAAATGGCATAATATAACTTGAAGGTAGACTGCGTTAAGTCAAATATATATATAAAATAAACCCTAATGCAACTACTAAAAAAAACAAAAACAAAGCATTATAGCTAACGGGCCACATAGGAGATAAAATGAATAATCAAAAACAGTAAATTAATCTAAAAGAAAACAGAGAAAGAGGAAAAGTGGAAAAAATAACAGGTAGGACAAATAGAAAAAAATGGCAAGATGAAAGCTTTATATTGAATTATATCAATAATAACATGAAATGTAAATGGTCTAAACCAGTGGTCCCCAACCTTTTTGGCACCAGGGACTAGTTTCATGAAGGACAATATTTCCATGGACAGGGGTGGGGGGGGGAGGGAATGGTTTCAGGATGAACCTGTTCCACCTCAGATCATCAGGCATTAGATTATCATAAGGAGTGTGTAACCTGGATCCTTCGCACACACAGTTCACAATAGGGTTCATACTCCTGTGAGAACCTAATGCTGCCACTGATCTCACAGGAGGTGGAGCTCAGGCAGTAATGCTTACTCACTGGCTGCTCACCTCCTGCTGTGAGACCCAGATCTTAACAGGCCATGGGCTGGGTGTTGGGGACCCTGGTCTAAATACACCAATTTATAGGCAGATATTATCAGATTGGTGAAAAAGCATGATCCAATGATATGTTACTTATAAGAAACACACTTGAATATAAAAGGCACAAATAGATTAAAGGTAAAAGGATGGGATAATATATACCATGGTAACACAAACAAAAAATGCTGAATGCCTCTACTAATATCAGACGAAGTGGATTTCAGAGTAAATAATACTACCAAGCATAAACAAGTTCATGTCCTAATGATCTAGGAGTCAATTTAGCAGGAGGATTTAACAACAGTAAATGCTTGTGCACCTAATAACAGAGCTTCAAAATACAAGGAACAAAAACTCATAGAGCTTTTTACCAAAAATTTAAATATTCTCTTTGATGTCTGCACTTATAATACTAAATATAAACAAATCTGCTTTATAATTACCAGATAATTGAAAAAAATTGATAGAATTGCAAGGAGAAATAGACAAACCAAAATTATAGTCAGAGACTTCAGTATTACACTGTTACAGACTGAATGCATGTGCCCTTCCAAAATTTATATGTTGAAATCCTAACCCCCAATATGATAGTATTCCAATGTGATGGACTACTGCTACCAATACTACTACTACTGATAAAACTTAATATTTATTATACACTCATTTTGCTCCATGTACTATTCTTGGTGCTTTTTATACATATAACTTTTAACTCTGTATTATAATCTTATAAGGTAGACACCATCAATTTTCCCCTTTTACAGGGCTTTTGGGAGGTAAATAGGTCTTGAAGGTGGAGCTCTAATGGATGGAATTCAGTGCACTTATAAAAGGGTCCCCAGAGAGCTCTCTCGCTCACTTTCTGTCATGTGAGGTTAAAAGGAGAAATCAGCCGGCCAAAACCTGGAAGATGGCCTTCGCCAGAACCCAATTATGCTGGTACCCTTATTTCAGACTTCTAGCCTCCAGAACTCTGAGAAACAAATTTGTCTTGTTTATAAGCCACCTATGGTACTTTGTTATAGCACCTGGAACTAAGACATATGCTCTCAAAAATTGATAAGAACAAACAGACAGAAAATTAGTAAGGATACAAAAGACTTGAACAACAGCACCATCAAGTAACATGACGTTTGACATTCATAAACAACATGTCCAACAAACAATAGCACAATACACATTCTTCTTAAGCTCATGTGGAACATTCACCGAGGCAGATTATATTCTGGGACTTAAAACAGGTCTCAACAAATTTGAAAGTATTCAAGGCATGCAGAGTATATTCTCTGACCTCAGTGGAATTAAATTAGAATAACAAATATCTTCAGAAAAAATACCCAAATACTTGCAAACTAAGTAAGAACCTTCTAAAGAAAACAGACCCTTAGGTCAAAATAGAAATAAAAGGGAAACTATAAAGTGTCTAGAATTAAATGAAAATGAAACTATAATACATCAGAATTTGTGAATTACAACTAAAACAGCATTTAAAAAAGAATATTAGGGAAAAAATAAAAAGTCTCGAATCAATGATTCAACTTTTATCCAAAAAAAAAAAAAAAAAGGAGAGAAAATGAAACCAGAAGTAAATAAGAAAATAGAAATAATAAATATTAGAATAGAAAGCCATAAACTGTTCTAGTTCTAGATAAACTGTATTGTAAGTCAATGAAGTCAAATGCTGGTTTGTTAGGAAGATAAAAAATGTCGATAAACTTCTAGGAATATCATTGGGAATACTTTGCTTTATAAAAACAAAGAGAAATTGTAGCATTAACATCAAAGATTAGTAAGTGTACACCTAAATTAATAAGAGATCCCCTAATCTGTGTAGTGGACTCATCTGTAAAGAAATGATCATTTGTAACAGAAAAAAAATCACTAACTTTAAAAATATCTAATGTATGAGTTTAAATCTATTTTGTTTTTAATGTATATGGCAGCCATTGAGATACACTACCTAGAAGTCTTTCAAGAGAAACTGCTGTGAAGTGCCCAGTTAACTGACTGCTTTCAGATGTATCCCCTTTTGAATGGTAAGGCCACACATACTCCTTGGTTCTCCTAGTCAGTGATGGAATATGGTAGGGGTACTAATGAAGATACTTTCCTATCCAACAGGCGATCCTTGTAGCACACAATCATGGCTCAGGGACCTCCCATTTCCCATTTATCTGGCCAAGGTCTTCTCAAAAGTGGGCTGCAGTCTGTACCTCTTGCTGCCCAATGTTCCTTTATGTCCTCTTTCTTTTTTCATAAGTGTCAGATCTGCATTGCTGTCTAAAGACTCTCGCTGCCTACTCTAGTTTCCTCTACCTTTACCCTTCATAGGTATTTTCTCCAATTAATTGTTTGCTTTTCTAATCCTGACTTGGCATTTGTTTCTTGTTGGACTTAAGCTGGCACAATCTAGACCTTCCTTAAGTGGGAATATTCTTTAAGGAAACACAATATGGTATGCCATGTAAAATAAAAGTGCCACCAACGTTGTTATAAATATATTTTATAAAGTTATACAAGTATGCTTATCATTATGGTTACCAATAATAATAATAACAGTGATGAAAGTTAAGGTTTATTATGTGCTTGCTATGTTCCATGTACTATTCTTGGTGTTTTTTCATACATTCTCTCTTTAACTCTCCATTATAATCCTATGAGATAGACACCAGTAATCTCTCCTTTTTAAAAATGATGAAATGAGTTTGGAAAAATTAAGCAATTTGCCCATGTTGGTACAAGTAGTAAACTATTAAACTAGGCTACAAACCCAGGCAGCCTTCTACTAGAGCCCACACTTTCATTATTATACCACTAAAGCCTCAGTTGGCTTCTTCAACTCCATGGCACCAATAAGATTCAGATATTGGCCAGGCAGCATAGGTTATCAATTCCCACACTGACTCTTGATCCGAGGTATGGTCTGGTCCAGATCCAGGGGTCTGTAGAGTAAATTGTGTCACTGTACTCACCAACTGCCCTCAAAGCTGAGAGAACCTCCAGATCCTGCAAGACCAAAATCATTACCCTCTAATATCAAGGGAAGACAGCACATTCGAAACATGGTTCTCAAGAACAGATGATCACACTCTCTGGAATCTTGTCTAAGGGAAAGAATAAGAATTCAGAATACATTTGTGTACAAAAAGAAAGATGATTAAAATAACTTCTGCCTTATTACTCAAACTACTAATGTTCACAAAGATCAATTACTTTTAAAAGTATCGATGTAATTTGATGAGTTTAAATTAACTTTTTGATAATTCTCTGAAGGTAATGACTAAAATTTTGTAGAATTCTGACACTCCTGTTGATCCAAAAGGTTAGATGGTTCTTAGGAGCAGTACATTGGTCAACGTCAGTCTAACAGGGTAATATTCCTGTTGATATGTTTAGTAAGATGTGGTCATATGATACTTACTTTTATGTACACAAATGCCAGTGTGTTTAGTAGAAGCTAAATGAAAAGTACCAGAACAAAATTCCTCTGGTATTGGCATATTCTCCAATAATACCTAAGGTTCCCTTCTGAATTATGCAAAGTTTAAAGTAATCTCATTCTTAAGAGATAACTGAAAAAACCCTAAACATTTCAAATAATTGACTTCTAAGTTATTTGCAAATTGATGTGTAATCACAAATGGGTTAGGAAGGTGAAGGTGCTGTAAGACATTAGTGTAAATCCATAAGAAGGACGGGCAAACCTGTTTAGATAAAATGGGAATGAGTAGTCTGAAACCTACAAATCCTTAACCAAATCAGAACCTCATTAAATGTAGAAATGTTTCATTGAATATTTTAGAAGTATGCCTCTCCACATTTCAAGTCTATTTCAAAGCAGGAAAAAGAAATAAAGAAACTAATTGTGAGAGGGCTAGGGTTACTTTTACAAATGCTTAAGAAGCTCAATAAATATTAAGTAACAGTAATGGTCTAGGAAATTAGATCTCTAAGCAGTTTTTGATGAATAAAAATCAGGAAAGATGAACCAATTAAGATAAAATCAGGGCCTGGTGCAGTGACTCATGCCTGTAATCCCAGCACTTTGGTAGGCCAAGATGGGCGGCTCACCTGAGGTCAGGAGTTCGAGACCAGCCTGGTCAACATAGTGAAACCCTGTCTCTACTAAAAATACAAAATGAACCAGGCGTGGTGGTGCATGCTTGTAATCCCAGCTACTCAGGAGGCTGAGGCAGGAGACTCACTCGAACCCAGGAGGCAGAGGTTGCAGTGAGCCCCGATCGTGCCATTGCACTCCAGCCTGGGCAACGAGAGCAAAACTCTGTCTCAAAAAAAAAAAAAAAAGGATAAAATCAGAAGTCATCTGAGCTTTTGTTCACTTACATATAAATAGATGTGCTGAATGCTATTCACTGTTATCATAGCTTATAATAAACTGCATAACTCTGGCACTAATAAACAGGTTGTCTTAAGTTTGATTTTTAATTGCTCTGTTCCTTCATTGAAAATAATTTCAGGATTGTTAACTTGGAAGAACTGGTTACAGAAATGAAAGGGTATAGTAGTATTAACCTATTTATTGGGTTTGCTGATTGTAAACATAATTGCATTAATTGGTTTACATAAAAATCATTTATTACATGACTTTACATGGAGTCAATAATGAAACAAATGTGTATGGATATAATATCCTCTGTATATTAATTCTGTACCATTCATAAAATCATCTTTAAATGCATGTACATTTCTTCAGGCAGCTACACTTGTTTGTTTTTTCCCACTGCTACTGAGACTCATTTGCTATGGTCTGAATGTTTTTGTCCCTCCAAAATGCATATGTTGAAGCCTAGTCACCGACGTGATGATATTAGCAGGTGGGGCCTCTGGAAAGTGATTCGTTCTCTTATAAAAGGGGCCCCAGGGAGCTGCCTTGTGTCCTTTTGCCCTGTGAGGATGAAGCGAGAAGATATCTTTTATTACCAAGAAAGTGGGTCCTCAACAGGCACTGGATCTGCCAGTGCTTTTATCTTGGACTTCCCAGTTCCAGAACTGTGAGAAATAAATTTCTGTTGTTTATAAGCTATCCAGTTTATGGTGGTTTGTTATAGCAGTATAAACAAATACACCATTACTGTGTTAAAATGCACAAAAGAAATTTTACATAGAAGAGTTTCATATGTTTGCCAACAATTTTCCTTGCAATACAAGTTTGTCTATTATTAAATTCTTTTGATAACCAAATGTCAATGGTACCATAAATTTATAAGATGATACACAAAGCACTTTAATGGACACTAAATAGATTTTCTCATCAAGTACGCAGAATTAGTAGCTTATTTTACTAATGAAGGAACTGAGACTTTTAAATCACTAGTTGACATAATATTGTCAATTCAGATATAGTCCAAATAAATGTCCTAAAAAGCTCAGACTCAGAAAATATAAAGTAAATAAAAGTTCATGAAAGCACAACTACAAATAGAATGGTAAATCTGAGAAAACACAGAAAAAACAAGGTACAATAATGAATCCTGTCTTTATAAACACAAGTATCTTGTGGCTTGTAAAGCATCTGAGTACCTACTACAATACCATTGATATAGCAAAGGCTCAGTAGACAAAAAGATGAAGGAAGTGTTATAAAATAAATAGACCATCTACCTTACGGACAATCATGGCTTTGCATAAATCCAGCCTGTGTCATCTACTATTTGACACCTAGACACAACACCTGTCAAATCCTGTTTCTTCATTAGCAAAATTGGGATAATGATAATGCTTATCTTTTAATGGTTTTTTGTTATTTTTTGTTTGTTTGTTTACTTTTAAGTTCAGGCAACAAGTGCAGGTTTGTTATACAGGTAAACGTGTGTCGGGGGGTTTGTTTTACAGATTATTTCATCACCCAGGCATTAAGCATACTACCCATTAGTTATTTTTTCTGATCCTCTAACTCTTCCCACCCTCCACCCTCTGGTAGTCTTCATTGTGTGTTGTTCCCTTCTATGAGTCCATGTGTTCTCATCATTTAGCTCCCACTTGTAAGTGAGAACATGTGGTATTTGACTTTCTGTTCCCGCATTCATTTCCTAAGAATAATTGCCTCCAGCTCCATCCACGTTGCTGCAAAAGACATGATCTCATTCATTTTTACGACTGCATAGTATTCTATGGTGTGTGTCTGCCATATTTTCTTTATCCAGTCTATCATTGATGGACATTTAGGTTGATTCCATGTCTTTGCTTTTGTGAATAGTGCTGCAATGAACATACACATGCATGTGTCTTTATAATAGAATGATTTATATTCCTTTGTGTATATATCCAGTAATGGGATTGCTGGGTTGAATGGTATTCTGTCTTTAGGTCTTTGAGAAATCACCACACTGTCTTCTACAATGGGTGAACTAACTTACACTCCACCAGCAGTGTATGATGGTTACTTTTTCTCCACAACTTTGCCAGCATCTGTTGTTTTTTGACTTTTTAGTAATAGCCATTCTGACTGGTGTGAGATGATATCTCATTGTGGTTTTGATTTGCATTTCTTTAATGATCAGTGATGTTGAGCTTTTTTTCATATGCTTGTTGGCTGCATATATGTCTTCCTTGAAAAGTGTCTGTTCATGTCCTTTGTCTAGTTTTTAATGTTTTTTTTTGTGCATTTAAGTTCCTTATAGATGCTGGATATTAGACCTTTGTTGGATGCATGGTTTACAAAAATTTTCTCCCATTCTGTAGGTTGTTTTAAGGGTTTAAAATTAAATTAATTAAATTAAGTGGCTGTGATTTAGTAAGTGATCAAAAAACGTTAGCTCTTCTTCTTACTTCTTGAAGCTAAAGCAAGTAATATGCACAAACAGAAGAATCATCTGCAAATAGTGGATAGTTATCAACCACACAAAAAAGACCTTCATGCATCCAGAATGGATGAAAAAGTTTTCCATACCCTTTGGAATTTTCAGGCAAATACACAAGCATTATAATATGGTCAAGAACATTTCCTTTAATACCAAAAAAAGTAATGTTAATATTTCAAGAAAAAAACATTTCAGTTCAAAAATCCTCACATTTTTTCCAAGTAAGCTATTCAATTGACTTTGTTTTAAATGGTCCATAGGTAATTTTGTGTAGCTTCATTTTACCATTCATATCATTCCTTAAAATGAAATTATTCAAGCTGCATTTTGAGATGCAAACACAGCTATTTTTCTCTTTTGAGCCATCATGATCTATTATCAAGAATTATTAGAACTTGCTTTATTTTGAAAAGTAACAGATCTCCCCATGATATTTAAATACTTATGTGTAAGTATAGAATATAGTTTCTGGGTTACTCTTTCTCCATGGTTCTCTCATTCATACAGCAAATATATGTACATGCTATGAATAGTAAACCAAGATCAAAATGAGTAAGCATCAAAGATGATAACATAAAAATATCCCCATTGGTCCATCAATTTTAAAAATCTATTTCAATCAATATCCCAATTTCATTAACTATGTTTATTTTAAATTGAAGAGTCATTTGACCAATCTCAGAGGTCAAAACTAAAATGGTAACCATAGTCAGTAAATCTTCAAATCGTGATGATTTGCACTCTATAAAACTTGTGATTTGTGCCAAACCTGTAGGGGCTATAGGTATATTTCATACCAACATATAATTTATTAATTATACAGGGAGTGCATTTTTGAAAAATAATGATTAGTTTGGTAAACAGCATTATCTGATAAACAGCCTTAAGTTGACTTTAAAACTTTAGGTAAGTTGATGTGACAATGCGCTTTTGTTCATTATCTGGTTTTCAAAGAACCACGTGACATGAGAAACATATCAATACTCACATATGAGCTATGCAGAAAAAATAAGCTTTAACAATTTAATGTCTAGATTAAAATTTTTTCAAAAACAATTCACATATGTTTTCTCCAGGCTTTGAGATCTAACATGGCTGTCAGACTGGATAAAGAGGATCCCTCCTGAACAGTTGCTTTTACTCTTCCTAGTAAGAAGAGGGTCCTTAACATAGTCAATCTTGACTTTCACAAGTGATCATATCTGCCTGCTAGAACTCATGGTGAGATGGTCTAGCATGGCTACACTGGTCTTGTCATGCTAATCCTAGCCTGAAGACTGATTCATTTGATGGGAAAACTTTATATCTTTATCTCTATTTTCTAAATCATCCAATCACTTTACCCAGTTACCTCAGGTGAGCAGTACTTTACAGTGAGTAAAATACGATCATCTTGTTATTCACTTCTAATTCCAGATACATAATAATCAGAAACTAGGTAAAGAAAGGAGAATTAAAATGGAACTTTGAGCCGAAAAGTAATAACTACTCAGTAATGAGTTGTTATTTACATTTTTTAGGATACCAATTCTCCTCCTTATTTCCTAGACAACTGTTAACTTTGAAAGGCAAATGCTTTTATTCTATTTCCTTCTGACTTTTTGACTGCCTTCTGACTGCCTAACTTTGAGGCATACTCTCTCTATAATGAAAGGATGAAATTATGTTTTCTCAACTATTAAATTTTCATTGGTCTGAAAACTGAAAGAGAATCATATCTGGGAATAGAAACTCTTGAGATTTATTTCCGGTATCATTGCTGGTTGTGACACTTAAGACAACTCATTTACATTCTTTTATACTCTCATTTACAATGTGCTCGTGCACTTGCAGTTTCTGTCACCAAAATACAGGCAGTAAGAGATTTCCAAGTAAAGAAGATAAAAATGGAAAATGCATTATCTCAAGAGACAAACATGGGCATGTAAACACAGAGACTAGCTCAGGTATTTGGGTCTCCACACAACAAATCATCCATTCTATAAAAATTCTGAAAGTCTCTCAATTACCAAATTGGTCCTCCAGTCCTTGAGCTCATAGTGGAGACCAAGAACAATATAACAACAGTTAACAATAAACATACTTATTCTTAAAACCACCAATAAACATACTGACTCAAACATTAAAAAATACTATAATCTTTCTATCTGTCATGTACTCATTTGAGTGTGGTTCAAGGGCATTGAATATTTGGCACTTTGCTTTGTGTCCTTCCTCATCGTCAGAGTGCACAGACATCTTACTCACGTATGGAAAGTGATCAACCAGACAGATAAATGCACTGAAGGTAATAGGCAAATCAACAAATGAAAAGCGACAAAAGTTATCCCTTGTTGTTCACCAAAATATTGTACTTTTCGTGGCTTAATTGTGCCTCATAACAGCATGCTCATGGACTATATTGTGTTTGAGTGAAGGAATAAAATAACTCACAGTTCAAAGGGGAGGTAAGAAGGGACCCAAATTCTTCCTACCAGATGTACAATGCCATATCCACCTAATAGTTAACATTTGTAGCATTTACCATATGCTAAATGCTTTGTTGATATTATTTCAATTGATCGTCACAAAACCCTTATTGAGCAGGTATATTATCATCCTCATTTTACAGCAAAGGTAACTGAATCTAAAATACATTAAGTAACTTGCTCAGGATAAACCCACAGAATTAGGGATATTTGACTCCACACTCTGTCTTCTTAACCACACTATCACCTCCTTAGCCTTCTTGGCTTTCTGTCCCCATTTCTCCACCTCAGCAAACTTATGCTTTTAACCATATGGGTGATGTTGAAACTACTCAGCTCTGTGTTTGTAGAGAAAATCAGCCATAAAAATACTGAAACAAATGCCCATGGCTGTGTTTCAATTAAACTTTATTTATGGGCACTGAAATTGGGATTTTGTGTAATTTTCTGTGTAACATAGCATTATTACTCTCTTGATTTTTCCAATTGTTTAAAAATATAAAAACCATTTTTAGCTCATGGGCCCTATAAAAACAGGCAATAGGTCAATGGTGCCCAAAGGCAGTAGTTTGTTGACTCCTAACTTAGCTGCTACAGAAGTGGGTTTCATAATGTACACCTATAATTATGTGTGTGCCCTACCTGCCCTGAAACCTCCTTCCTTATACCTTATGGCCAAGGATGCCATTTAGGTTGGCTTTCAAAGACATTTATTTTCTAAAGCTCCTTTTGTGACCAGTCTCATCTTCTCTTTGACACACAGCCTTCGGTTTCTTAAATTAACACACTTCCCCCTTCAACTATAACATCAGAAAATAGCTCAAACTTTTGATAATGACCTTTTCAAAGGATTTTTTTGTGCCTTTATGTGGTAGGATGGATAAGAATTCTATTAATGGATTGATCAAGAGGAAAAAAAATAGACCCATTATTCCAACTTTGTGCTTCAATGTTTGACATCACCATAGTGCTCCTTGAGGCTCTTCAGTGTCATTAGAATCACAACATACTGAGCTTAAAATACATGTGATTTTAAGAATGCCACCTAAATGTTCTATGGGTAATAACTGTAGTTTTATAAATAATGATTTAAACCTCAACTATTTCCGTGGTAAAGGCTATGAGTAAGGGACATAAATACTACTTGAGAAGAACTGGCTTGTACTACTGTCTCTATCCCTCACTATCATGAGTATCCACTTATTTTGCCTTTTTTATTTTATTCTTTTGAACTGTTTTCTCTTGAGTCCTTTCTTTTTCTCTTCTTCCATGTCTCTGCTTTGTAACTTTTCCTCTATTATTCCCAGCTAACTTCAGCATGGGGTCGTGGAAGGAGTCCTGAACTTGTACAGTATTGTAAAGAATACATGTGTCGGTCAGAACATTTTCAATTCTAAGAAATAGATACCAAACACAAACTAGCTGAATAAAAGAGGGAGGTGGGGAAGGAGGAAAAGCTGGGGGGCATGTTTTTATGCACAGTGAAATCCAGTTGAAATGATAGCATTAAAACTGCTTCTTTTTCAAACTCTTGGCTACAGCTCTGCTTATTTCTACTTGCCTTCTTTCCCAGAGGGTCTTCCCTATGTGGCAACAAGATAGTTGCCTCAAACCCATGTTATTTTTAGAGGTCCCAATCCTAGATAAAATGATAGTGTATTTCTCACTAGCTCTTATAAAGTTCCAGGGTAAGTTCTGATGAGGCTGCATTGCATCACATGGCTATTACTGAGCTAATCATTCTGGCCAGAGTCATGAGAAACACTTTTTGGCCAGGTGTGGGCTGTCCTCACCCCACATCCCTGTGGAAGACCAACGTAAATGAAAGCATATAAACTTAGTAGAATTATAATGCATTGAGGCAAGAGTGGTTCTTCAAAGGAAGGTTATGTTGAGAAGATTAATACCTGTGCATGAACTATGGTTTGTGAATTACTTCTACTAAAGCAACTGTATGACACCAAATTATTCAAGGTTCACTATAAATTTGGGAAACTCTGCATATGCAATGGCTCTAAAATATTTATATCTACAACATATACAAGAGATTACTGTGATTTAGACCTGTCAGTGGACTGTAGGGTTATCCTGAGAATTATTTTGCCCTTGGTGAGTAAAGGGATCTAACTTTTATTGGTTGCTTTCTTAGACTTGGAGATATGTAAAAGGTGGGCTATTACCAACCACTAATCTCTATTTAGAGATTAAGTCTATTTCACATTATCCTTTAAGACTATTATATTAGTATCTCAATTTCATAAATAAAGAAATGAGACTCATAAAGCTAACTAGGTAGTAGAGCCAGGATTCAAACTCATTGTTATTGTTGTTTTTCCTGCATCTGTTTGAATCCAAATTTATGTTCTTCCCTGCTGCTATGTTATCCTGTAATCCTTAGTGTTAAGTGGGGAATTGGCTCCTATAGATGAGTTTTTATAGCATTTACAGACACATACGATGTGTATGCTATAGAGTAACTCTGACAAATATGTTTCTATCATTTATTTGGAGAGTAAAGTAGATGCTTCTATCATTTATCTGGAGATAAAATAAATGATAGAAATATGTTTCTATCATTTACTTGGAGAGTAATGTAGATGCTTCATCAGAACAGTTGTTTGTGATTTAAAAGCTAGAGAGGTTTCGGGGTGTGGGTTCCTGTAATCTACCCACAATGTTTCCTTTCTCCTATTATAGGAAATGTTTGCTGAGAAAGGATGAATAATCAAAATCTTATACAACAACATCTTTCCAGATCTTTATTCTAATCAGATAAGAAGTATGTGGTAATAGTCTATTTACACTATACAACAATTCTATCTTCATATCTAATTAAGTCCAACTCAGCAATTAGAATTTTCTCTCATGGATCGCCAAAGAAAGTATTGTACATAAATAAGATTATTGAGAAAGTAGAATCTTTCCTGCTTTCTTCCTTGGCCTTAAAACTGGCAGCATTTTAAAAGCATGCTTTTTTAGCTTAGACTTACACAAATGGTATTCTTAAACCAGCAGAAAATTCCCTTTAAAAGTCTTCTTTCAGTCTGCTATATTCTTATAATTATATTCTTAAAAATGTAATTATACTCTATTTGCAGATAATATAATCCTCTATATAAAAAATTATTTTAAAACACTTAAAAACTATTAGAACTAATAAACAAGTTCAGGAAGGTTGCAAGATACAAGATCATTATACAGAAAAAATTGTATTCCTACAAACTAGCAATAAACAATCCAAAAATGAAATAAAGAAAACAATTCTAACATCATCAAAAATAAAATAATTAGGAGTAAATCACACAATAAAGATACAAAACTTTGACACCCCAAATGACAAAACATCATTGAAAGACATAAAAGAAGAACTAAATTAATAAAAAGACATCCCCTGCTTATGGATTAGAAAAGTTAAGATTGTTAAAAAACTAATACTCCCCAAATTTATCTGCAGATTCAATACAATCTCTATCAAAATTTCAGCTGCTTTCTTTGCAGAAATTGATAAAGTTGTTTTAAAATGTATATGGAATGGAAAAGGACACAGAAGACCAAAAATAATCTTGGAGAACTCACATGTCCTGATTTCAAAGCATACTACAAGGTTATAGTAATCAAGACTGTGTGGTATTGGCATAAGGATAGACATATAAATCAATGGAATAAAATTAGAAGTCCAGATATAAACCCCAATATTTAAGACTAATTGATTTTCAACAAAAGCGCCAACACAACTTAATGGAAAAAGAATAGCATTTTCAACAAATGATGCTGAACAACTGGATATCCATATGCTAAAGTATTAAGCTGGACCCCTATTTCATACTTTATAAAGAATTAACTCAAAGTGGATCAAAGACATTAGTGTGAGAGCTAAATCCATAAAATTCTTAGAAGAAAACATACCTATGAATATTTATGACCTTGGATAAAGCAATAATTTCTTATGACACTAAAAGCACAAGCATCAAAGGAGAAAAATAGACAAATTGAACTTCATCAAACATTTCTTAAAAACTTTTCTGCATCAAATAAGTGAGAGGACAGCTCCTCAAAAATGGGAGAAAATATTCACAAATCAAATACCTGATAAGGTAATTGTATCCAGAATATAAAAACTTACAACTCAATAACATAAAGCCTACTATGGCAGTTTTAAAATGGGAAAGGAGCTGAATAGACATTTCTCTAAATAAGATACACAAATGATCAGTAAACACATGAAAAGATGTTCAACATCATTAGTCATCAGAGAAGTGTAAATCAAAATTACAATAAGAGACTACATCACATCAACTAGAATGGCTGTAATAAAAATGACAGACAATAACAAATGTGGGTGAGAATGTAGAGAAATTAGAATCATCCTACAATGCTGATTGGAATGTAAACTGGCACAGAGGCTTTGGAAAATAGTTTAGCAATTCCTCTAAGCTAAAACATATAGTTACCACACGACTCAGAAATTCCCCTTCTAGGTATATACTCAAAAGAAATAAAAATATACATCCTGGCCAGGCATGGTGGCTCATGCCTGTAATTCCAGCACTTTGGGAGGCCAAGGCAGGAGTGTCACTTGAGACCAGGAGTTAGAGATTAGCCTGGGCAATATAGTAAGACTCCATCTCTACCAAAAAAATAAAATAAAATAAAACTTTTTAAATAATTAAAATAATTCATCCACATGAAAACATGTATGCAAATGTTTATAACAGTATTATTTATAATAGTCAAAAAGTAGAAAGAATCCAAACGTTCATCAATGTGTAAATGGATCAACAAAAAGTGGCATATTCATACAAAAGAATATTATTTTGAAATAAAAAGGAATGAAGTACTGATATGTGCTAGAAGATGGATGAGCCTTCAAAACACTGTGTTAATTGAAAGAAGTCAGTCACAAAAGGTCATATATTGCATGATTCAATTTATATGAAATGAATAGAATAGGAAAATCCATAAAACATAAAGTAGAATAGTAGTTGTCTAGGATAAAAGGAGAGCAAGGTTACAGGAAAATGCAGAGTAACTGCTAATATGTAAGGGCTTTCTTTAGAGAGTATTGAAAGTGTTCTGAAATTGATTTGGTGATGGTTGTATATTCTGTGTGCATACACTAAAAACTATATACTTTAAATGTGTGAAATATATGGTAAGTGAAACATATTTCCATAAAGTTGTTATTTTTAAAAATGTAATCATAATTAACTTGCACAAGTCATATTTGAGTTATTTTGAACTAAATATTTTTAGCACTCTGAAATCTCACTTAATTCAACATATGCTTATTGAGTACCTCTGTCACAGGGGATATAAAGATGAATAAGACCTAGTATTTACCCTTAGGGTAATTTCAATCTAAGAGTGAGAAAAGACAAATAAATAATATAAGACAAGCTAATATAAGACAATATCTGGTATACTAGTTAGGGTCATACTAGCTGTTTTAGCAAACTCCAAAATTTCAATAACTTCACACATTTATTTCTGCTCATAAAATAATCCAGTGCAAGCATCAACCTTCAGTACAATTATTTCAGCACTCCAGTAACTTTCTCTTTGTAGCTCCAGCATTCTCTAGATCCCCAGAGTCATCTGTATTCAGCTGATAAAAGGTAAAAGAGAACAAGCAGAGAAGGCCTACCTGTTGTATTCCTTCCGTTTGCAATAACTGGTCCCAAGGCCCTACTTAGATATGAAAGTAGTTAGAAAATACAGTTTCCAGCTAGACAGCCACTCCCAAGTGATAATTGTCTGCAAACGACAAGTTTAATCCTACTGAAACTAAAAAGGGAAATTACTGGTTTATATAACTGAAATTTATGAGTTTGAAGTCATCCCATTAGTCTATTTTTGCTTTCACTGATTCCACTTTCAGGGTCATAGCCAAAAAATCATTATCCAAACCAATGGTGCATAGCTTTTTCCCAATGTTTTCTTCTAGTAGTTTTATAGTTTTAGGTCTTATATTTAAGCTTTAACACATTTTGAGTTGATTGTGGTATACAGTGCAAGACTAGGTTCCAACTTTATTCTTCTGCATCTGGATATCCAGTTTTCCCAACACTATTTATTAAAGAAACTATTGTTTCCCCATTGTGTATTCTTGACACACAAAATATTTGCAAACTATACATCTGATAAGGGATTAACATCCAAATTATATAAGGAACTCAAATAACTCAATAGCAAGAAAATAAATAATTATATTTTTAAAAAATGGGCAGAGGACCTGAACAGACATTTCCTGAAAGAATACACATAAATGGCAATAGATTAGTGATAAATGCTCAGCATCAATAATCAAAATGCAAATTAAAACCACAGTGAAATGTCCCTTCACACCTGTTAGAATGACTTTTAACAAAGAGATGAAAGATAACCTTTGGTAAGGAAGTGGAGAAAAGTGAACTCTTGTACATTGTTGATGGGAATGTAAATTAGTACAGCCATTATGGAAAACATTATATAGGTTCCTCAAAAAAACTCAGAATAGAACTACCATGTGATCCAGTAATCCCACTTTTGGGTGTATAGCCAAAGGAGTAAAATTAATATGTTAAAGGAATATCTTTACACTCATGTTCATTGCAGCATTATTCACAATAGCCAAGATATAGAATCAACCTAAGTGTCCATTAACAGATAAACAGACTTTAAAAAATAGTATATATACACAATGGAATACTCTTCAGCCTTAAAAGGAGATAAAATCTTGTCATTTGCTACAACATAAGTGAATCTGGAAGACATTATGCTAAGTGAAATAAGCCATACACAGAAAGACAAATACCACCTGATCTTGTGTATACTTGTTGATAAAAGGGTACAAAGTTTCAGATAGACAGGAGGAATAAGTTCTGAGATTTATTGTACAGCAGGGCAACTATAGTCAATAATAGCATATTATATATTTCAAAATAAGAATACATTTCAAATGTCTCACCTAAAAAATGATAAGTATGCGAGATGGATATATTCACCTGATTTAGTTATTCCACATTGTATACATATATCAAAACATCACACTGTACCTGATAAATGTATATAATTATGATTTGTCAATTAAAAATAATAGTAAGTAAAATAAATAGAATTTATAAGGATAGTCTTCCTTCAGGTGTGGCTGGATCCCAGATGCTCCAGCAACAAAATCAAGATTCAATTTATCTCTTTTTAATCTCTAATTAGCTGTCCATTAGATTCATTTTGAGATAAGCTGTCTTCACAATATGGTAAAGATGTCCCCTTGCAGTTCATGATTCACATACTGTTTAGTACTCACTATCTTAGAAGACTAGAGACCTACTTTCTATCAAAATCCATACCTACAAATAACTTTCATTGGTCTGATTTGTGTCACATAGCCAATCTTGACTTGATCGCTTTTTCTATGGTGACGAAGTGCTCCCATTGGCCAAGTCCGGCTCCTGTGCCTACTTGATTGCAAGTAAAGGAGGATCCCTTGATTGACAGTTTCACCAGGTAGTGGGAGGGATCATTCGTAAAAACCAAAATGGGATTCTTAACCAGGAAAAACAGAAAAGGAATGTAGATTAAAAAATAAAAATTTGTATTCACTTTAGGTTGATGGCTTAAAACAGTGTATGAGACCTCTGGCAAGATTAACTGGAAATTATATTTTAGACCTGATTAAAATCCAAAGTTGTAATTCTCAAGATCTAGAGACTTACTAAGTAGAACATGAAAAGGTTTTGAGGTTTAGAAGAGACAAAACCATCTAGTTTAGTGTCAGGGACATTACTGTGGTTCTTTACCTTAGATAGAATAGGCACTGGCTATTCTACTTAATAGTGATCTCCAAAGTGGAGCACATAACACGATCCTTGGGGATGCAAAAAGAAAAAGATTTTACTTATAATTTACAGGATGTCATTTATGCACTTAAAAAAAAAAACAGACCAATACATGGTGACATATCTTCAATACATATATGGTGATTGACACAGAAACTATTTTGTATTATGCAGAGGTTCTTTGATTACCTTGAGACGAAGTACTTAAAGAAGTTTTAAAACTTAAAGATGCATTAGGCATTTTTCTTTTACTAAAAGGTAAGTGTTTCAAGTGTGCTGACCTTTACTCTGATGACAAAAGGCTCTCAGTAATGTGTTACTTAGAACGTTGTTTAAAAATGAATAAACAACCCATCTACCTTCAAAGGAAAAGTGATATTGTAACAATAATAAAGAAGACATCTCATTTTCAAAAGAAACTCACATTATGGAAAGATAATCTTTAAAAGGAATGTTTGAAAACATTTCTAACATTATGTGATTTTATTGCAGAAACTATGTGTGCCACCTATAAAAACAAGTAAAAGATTTCTATCTGCACCTTTAAAAACTTGAAAACGCAATAGAAAAAATACAAAAGACACAAACAATTCACAGGAAAAAAAAACAAAGAGTTTTTGTATGTGAGAAAACACTCACTCTCACACCTAAGATATTAAAATTAAAACCATACTGAGGTAGCATTTTTCATATACACTGACGATAAAGTTTGTTAGCTTAGTGTAAAGAAATAGTCATTCTTAAATTGTTGGTATGTGTGCAAATGTTTAAACTCCCATGGAGAGGCATTTGGCAATATCTACAAAAATTCTGTGGTTGTAGTTTTTGATCCAGCTATTCAACTTCTAGGAATCTACCTCATAGATACAACTCCAAAGGAATGAAACATATGCCCTAGGTTATTCATTGTAGCATTATTTGTAATAACAAAAATTTGAAACAGCTTAGATATTCACTCATAAGGCACTGGTCCAATAAACTACGATACAGTGACAAAGTGAGGTACATGAAACATTTTTAAAGACTGAGGATGATTTGATTTGTTTTGCCAAAAATGTATGGAAGGATGGAAGAACTAACTAGAAACATCATAAACTAATGAAAATGGAGGATAGGTGGAGGGAGCACGCCTTCTCTGAGTATTCTGAGTGTATCTTTTTATATCGTACTAATTTGATTAATTTATTTTTTGAGACAAGGTCTCACTCTGTCGCCCAGGCTGGAGTGCAGTAGCATGATCTCGGCTCACTGCAACCTCCACCTCCCAGGTTCAAGTGATTCTCAGCCCTCAGCCTCCCGAGTAGCTGGGACTACAGGTGCATGCCACCGTGATGCCCAGTTCATTTTTTGTATTTTTCATAGAGAGGTGGTTTCACCATATTGGCCAGGCTGGTCTTGAACTCCTGGCCTCAAGTTATCTGCCAGCCTTGGCCTCCAAAAGTGCTGGGATTACAGGCATGAGCCACCATGCCCGACCTCTTGTTAACTTTTGAACTATGCAAATGCTGTAATTTTATTTGAAAAATTAAATTAAATTGGTCCAGGCACGGTGAATCATGCCTGTAATCCCAGCACTTTGGGAGACCAAGACAGGTGTATCAAGAGATGGAGACCATTCTGGCCAAGATGGTGAAACCCCATCTCTACTAAAACTACAAAAATTAGCCAGAAGTGGTGGTGGGCACCTGTAGTCCCAGCTACTTGGGAGGTTGAGGCAGGAGAATCACTTGAACCCGGGAGGCGGAGGTTGCAGTGAGCCGAGATTGCACCACTGCACTCCAGCTTGGGTGACAGAATGAGACTTCATCTCAAAAACAAATAAATTAATTAAATTACATTAAATTAAAAATTATAAAACATAAATTTTTCAACACAAATGGAAACATATGAGCATAAATATATATGAAAAATAATCATACAGAGAAAATAATTATTTAAAATAATTTTTAACCCAATACTCTGCCTGTGCATCCTTAATTAAATATAGTAAAAAGACAAAAATAGCTGCAAAGAAAACTCAGTGAGTTTGTTTTTATTTTTAATATTGATTGTAATTTTGAAACAAATTTAGATATATTGTAGGATAATGTAAATAAGTGTATGTGTATGTATACATGTGGTTAGGCACCGATATTTTCAGAGTAATGAGAAGAAATATAATTTTTTAAAGGAGGAAATTCTGTCATTTGTGACACCATGGATGAATTTGGAGGACGTTATGTGAAGTGAAATAAGTCAAACACAGAAAGACAAATACCACATGTTCTCACTCATACGTGAAAGTTAGAAAAATTGATCTCATAGACTAAGAGAGTAGAATAGTGGTTACTAGAAGTGCAGAAGGGTAGGGGAAAGGTGGAGATAGCTAAAGGCCAGTTAACAGACATTAAAGTACAGCTAAAGAGGAGGAATCAGTTCTAGTGTTCTATAGCACTATAGGGCAACTGACTAGAATGAACAACAATTTTTGGTATATTTTCAAATAATCATAAGAAAGGATTTTTAATGTTCCCAACACAAATGATAAATGTTTGAGGGGATGGATATACTAATGACTCTGATTTGATTATTATACATTGTATATATGTATTAAGATATCACACTGTACCCCATAAATATGTCAAATTGTTATGTGTCAATTAAAAATAATAATAAAAGCAAAAAAAACCATAATAGAACCCAATTATAACAAGTACATGCAAGTAGACCAACTTTATATTCAGCAAATAAATGATATGTTGTTTACTTGAAATAAAATATTGAGAAGGATGAATGGTAGAAAGCACTCCACAAATCATAATATCACGTTAAATGTATATATTTTGTGATTGGATATGCCACTGGCTCCAATGTCACTGTGTTGGAGGGTAACAATGATCTCCTGAAATTTATATCTGTTGTATATTTTCTAAAGTTTCAAGTACTATTTCAACATGAAAACAAACATTTTGATTTAAAAATGGTAAAAAAATTTTAAAAGATTTTAAAAATGAGATAGAAGTAATGAATAAATTACAAAAAAGCTCTGCAACTTAAAAAAAAAATGAACTGAAAGCCACTATGCAAAACAGTACAAATCTTCCCTAAAAAATTAAAAATAGAATTATCATATGATCCAGCAATCCTACTTCTGGGTGTGTGTCCAAAGGAATTGAAAGCAGGATTTTGAAGAGATATTTGCACACCCAAGTTCATTGCAGCATTATTCACAAATAGCCAAGAGGCAGAAACAATCCAAAAGACCGTTAATGAATGAATAAACAAAACTTGGTATATACATACAATGGAATATTATTCATCCTTAAAAAAGAAAAATATATTGTCATATGCTGCAACATGGATACCTTGAGGACATTATGCTGAGTGAAATAAGCCAGTCACAAAAGGGCAAACACTGTAAAATTCTACTTATTTGAGATATCTAACATAGTCAAAATCTTGGAAACTGAGGGTAAAATGGTGGTTTCCAGGGACTGGGGGGAGGAGGAAGGGGGAGTTTTATGGGTATAGACATTCAGTTTTGCAAGATGAAAGTACTAGAGATCTGTTTCTGTTTCACAACATTATGAAAATGTATGTTTAAAAATGATTGGGATGGTACATTTTATTATGTGTATTTTTACCACAATTGAAAATAAAAAGATGACAGTATCAAGATGAACTCATACTTTTAAAAAGTGTTTTTCCTAGTTCTGGCTGTTGATAGTCCTAGAAGTAAGTAATGACACTCAAGAAGCCTGAGGTCCCACTGGCCACATTTGAAACAATTTGAGTGGGAGCTTCTTCAAGCTGGATCCTGTACCCTTGTGAGGATCCTGTACCCTTGTGAGGTGACGTGTCTCTATTTGTCTTCAAGCAAGATCACCTTGTGATCTCTGAAACAAGATGTTTTAGTCTCATCTTGCACTTTCCCTGCCCCAGACATGGAGAAAGGTAGGTAAAAGGAGATCACTTATTTCCAGAATACCAGTTAATAAATTAAACGTAAAATAAATGAGAAATTTAGAAAACCACTATTTTGTAACCTCTAAAGTAATCATTGATCAAGGCCATGATTATTAATGAATGCTAAAGCAGTTTAGTGAAAAGTTGTTGTGGAAAGAATATTGGCCCTGTGGAACTAAGCCTGGGGGGAAGTGCATTTATAGTGGAGAAGTCTGGAGGTCACCACCTTAAGCAAATGATCGAGTGTACTGTCACTAGTATAGGGGCAGCCAGATCTGGTGTGCCTATCAATATAGTGCAAATTGAAATAAATGATATCGCCTTTAAAATATTCCTGCTGAAACGTTTAACCTTAATTTAATCAAGCTTCTAGAGGCCTTACTCTTAGTTCATAAGAAATACATGTGACTTGTAAAAAGTTAATACCTGGAGGAAACAATAAGACAAACCCAGAATTCAGGACATTCTACAGGAAAGCAATCTTAGACTAAAAAGTAGTCAATGTCATAAAAAATAAAAGGAATGAATGACAGATATTCTTTCCTCAGAGGCTAATAAAACAAAAACAAAAATGTAATATGTGAATCTACACTGCCCATTGGTTCAAAAAAAGCTATAAAAGATATTCTTGGGACAATTGTCATATTTTTCATATGGACTATATTTTAGGTAACATTAGAGAATTACTGTCTTTTTTCTTAGGTGCCATATTAATATAGTAGTTATATAAAAGAATGTCTTTATTATTAGTAGATAAAAGCTGAATGTGAAAAGAGAAAGTACTATAATGTTTGCAATTTACTTCTAAATTATTTAAAATAAAAAGAAATGTATCAACGTAATTTAACCAAAACCTTTACAAAATTGGTGGTTGGAACAAAGAATTGAACATCAGCATTTAATAAATGCAGCCAACAGTGCAGTAGGTTTTTTGACTATAATAACCATTCAAACCAGGTATCAAGATATACTAAATTTAGAACCAGACCGTTAAATCGTTGCATCATAAACTATTAAACCAATAATTTAAAAGTAATTAACTACATCCAGTAGCATAGCTCTCACTAAAATATAATCTATATGTAACATTTATAATAACATATTAGTGAGAACAAAAAAGGTTTTTACTATTAAAAATAAAATGTCGAATATTTTCAGGCATTTTTATTCCCACTTTATCTCTTTTCTCATTTCTATTGGGATAGTGTGACCTAAGATGTGTGTTGACTGTTATTCCACTAGTACATGTACATTCCTGAGAATCATCCTAATAAAAACTCATCTCATTATTCATAATTTTTAGTTTCACTAAAGGTTTTGACTGACTTGAGTGGTGAAATACGAGTTAACGTAGAAGGAAAGCTTAGCCCTTTATATGAACAAATCTTAAAACATAAGAAATTTTGAGAAAGAAACTGCATCAGTTTCCTAGGGCTGCTGTAACATAGCACCACAAACTGGGTGGCTTAACACAACAAAAACATATTCTCTCACAGTTCCAGAGGCTAGAAGTCTGAAATGGTGTCAGCAGGAATGGTTTGCTCTGAGGGAAGATCTGTTCCGTGCCTCTCTCCTAGCTTCTGGTGATGGCTGGCAATCCTTGGCATTCCTTGGCTTGTAGGTGCACCACTCAAATTTCCGCCTCTGTTGTTACATAGCACTCTTTTTTTTTTTTTTTTTTTTTGAGACGGAGTCTCGCTCTGTCGCCCAGGCGGGAGTGCAGTGGCCGGATCTCAGCTCACTGCAAGCTCCGCCTCCCGGGTTTACGCCATTCTCCTGCCTCAGCCTCCTGAGTAGCTGAGACTACAGGGGCCCGCCACCTCGCCCGGCTAGTTTTTTCGTATTTTTTAGTAGAAACGGGGTTTCACCGTGTTAGCCGGATGGTCTCAATCTCCTGACCTTGGTGATCCGCCCGTCTCGGCCTCCCAAAGTGCTAGGATTACAGGCTTGAGCCACCGCGCCGGGCCATAGCACTCTTCTTAGGCGTCTGTGTCTCTTCTCCTCTTCTTATAAGCACACCAGTCATACTTCTTCTAAGGGCCACCTATCCCAGCATGACCTCATCTTAACTAGTTACTTCTGCAACAAACCTATTTTCAAATAAGGTCACAATCTGAGGTATGGGGGATTAGGAGTTCAACAATCTTTTTGTGGGACACAGTTCAACCCATAATAGAACCATAATTGATGCTTTCTTCAAATTGTTCTGTGTGGTAATTCTCTGTCTTAGTCTTTTCTTTCATTATTTATGCATTCACACATTTGGCGGAGAGGAATCAGAGGAGAAAGAGAAAGAAAAAAACCGAGCCTCGATACGTCTGAAGGCATATTTATTTTGTGTTGTGATTCATTATATAGTATTGAACTAGAAATAATTATTTTGAGACTGCTAGAATTGTGATTATGTCTTATCACAAAATAGATTTTTTTCTTTTTTCCAAATAACAGAAATTAGGACTGTGAATTCTATCCTTGCAGTTTCCTAATCCATGTCAAAAAGCATGACTCTTTTTTATTAAATTTTCCCTGGTCTTTAAATTCTCAGCTTCACCCTTTAGCACTATTATAATTCTCATTCTCCTCAAGCGATCAAATCCAACATGTACAGTGTCTCTTTAAAATGACTTTTCTGAAGATTATTACCTTCAAAGTCTGATTTATCTTCCCTTAAACTATGGATCCTATTTCCTTTGACATGATATGTTCCTACATTTCACTTCTAAACAATAAATCTGAAGGCTCATCAGTGTGTGACCTGTTTAATTGATTGGATGTATTTGCAACTGCATTCCTAATAGATACATTAGGATCAAGCTAAAAGAAGGAAATGTTTAGTTTGTTGTTGTTGGCTTTAATAAATTCAGAAAAGTGGGCATTGATTCCTGTACCCCAGTCTGCTTCAAGTTATTCTGTGTTGTTTAATATGGTTTCAATTTGACAGGCAGCAGGAAAATCCTATTTAGCACAGAAATGTAAAGAAGAAAAACCTCTTCTGTAAGAATAAAGCCACTATGGTGGCTATTTAATAAATATTAAGTAATAACAGCAGTATTCATGGGGAAAATAGCACAAAATAGTCTCTTATTGTTGGACAAAAAAAGCAATCACACATTTTAAAGGCCAAATGACTTGGAAAAGGCATGCTATATTTATAAACTCTTAAATAAGCATTTATCGCATTTATTGAAATACCCCTTTTAAGGTGTAAAGAATATTGTATTTAGAAAGTCGTATTTTCTATTCCCAAGGTGAGTGCACTGTGCCAATTCCACAACTACACATTACACTTCAAAGATTTCTACTATTTCAGGCCGTCAAAAAATTTGTAAAGTGTAACTTGTCTTGGAGCTATTTTTATTCTCCGTTTTTCCTTCTTTCTTCCTCCTTTCATACTCTCCCGCACTGTCTATAGCCATCAAAATCTACCCTCTGGTAATGATCTGACAGTTCCTTTACAGTAAGCCAGCGGTTCTTAAAATGTGTTCCCCGGGGCCATCACCATCAATGTCACCTGAGAATGTGTTAGAAATGCACATTCTTAGGCCCTATCCTAGACCTACTAAATCAGAAACTCTGGGGGTGAAGCCCAGCAATCTGTGTTTTAACAATACCTCCAGGTGATTCTGATGCACCCTGATGTTTGAGAACCACTGAACTTATCCAAAAATCACCTATAGGTTTTTATATGTTAGCCACACCAGGAGTACTTGGATTTTTTTAGAAAATAAAAAGAACTGAATTTCTAATTAAGTGATTTTAGTCGCCAGTTAATCAGTGGGGGAAAGTAAAGGTTAAGTAAGCGTTCTTCTTGATTTTCTGACACCATTTCTATTCTTAAGACATCTCTGCCTAACATATGCAATTTAAGTCAGTCATCAAATATTTATTTAAAGATTCATTCTAGTTGCTTGAGACCTAACGACTCAGTCCTTGCCCTCAAGATACATTTCATTTAGTGACAGAGATTGGCAATCTGATAATTAGAATACGATATTGTAAGTACACTTAAAGACATAAACACGAAGTGCTAGGCACACACAAAGGAGGGATCAGAGGTGAGATTCATTGAAGGCCAATGACAGCAGGACTTTGGAGACAGTCCTGCCACCTCCCTGGCTACATGAGAGTTGAACAATCCTAGGATTCCTGACTAGGTTTATCAAGGTCCCCAAGTTCGAGGAGACAGGAGATATTGTTGTATAGTGATCCTAAAATTAGCAAACTTCACATAAAATATGATGCTTTTTATAGTCAATTTTGACAGGGGAGTGAGGATTATCCCAGATAACCAAGAAGAATAATTCTCAAAGTGATCACAATTGCTTGGGCTTAAAGGCAGGAGTTTTCCTAAAAATACTATTCTCCTGCGTTAGCTGCTTATGTGTTATTGTTGACTTTATAATTTGCACATATCAAACTAGAGTTCCACTAATTTCTCTGAGAGAAATTGATTTGCCTTTCACACCATTAGAATTAATGTTTTAATGGCAAGAATAAACTACCTGGGCCCATAGACCATTTTACTGTAATAGTAAAATGAATTAGGAGCATTTTCTATGCTGAGTATGGCTGATTTAATCTTGAGACCCTGATTCCATACCATGTAAATTCTGCCCAGAATGCATAATTATTCCCCCATTCACGGGCTTTTAAATAATAGGCTTAAAAATTAAAACAATATTTAAAATGTTTTAAGGTGTCTATTATTATCAACTTACGTTGAATTTACGGTGTCTCTTATAAACTTTCCTGTGGATTTTAAATATTAAAGGAATCCTATGGACCTTTGTATACACCTTGAGGTACTTTTAAATATAAACCTATTATTTCTCTATACTTAAAGGCTTATTTATTACAATAAAGACCAGTCCTGTGGTCTGAAAGTTGGTGTTTCTCCAAAATTCATATGTTGAAGCTTACTCCCCATTGTGGTGGTATTAATGATAATGTTCCCCTTTCTACAGCCTAAGGAGAAACTACTACAGGCCTTTTGGAGGTGATTAGGTCATGAGAGCAGAGTCTAATCCCTAACTTATTAGGGATTAGTGCCATTATAAAAGGATAATGAGGGAGGCTGCTTTTCCCCTCTGTCTCTTCAACTATGTGAGGGCACAGAGGTGACATCTATGAGAAACAGACCCTCACGAGACACCACATTTGCTGGCATCTTCATCTTAGACTTCTCAGTCTCCAAAACTGTGAGCAATAAATTTCTATTGTTTATAAATTACTGTCTAAAGTATCTTGTTATAGCAGCCTGCATAGTCTAATACAACCAGTAAATACATCAACTATGATCAACACTCATTCAACAAATATTTGAAGGCTTGCTGTGTGTACTTACCCTATTCCATATTGGCTTCATGAATGTAAGCAATGCCTATCTTTTGTTTGTTACTGTTAAATAAATAAATGACTGGATAAATGAGCAAAGACTATGAGCTGTGGGAATATAATGCCTAGTGGTGTCTGCCCTTAAGAAGTGTATAGTCTGGCCAGGCATGGTGGCTCATGCCTGTAATCCCAGCACTTTGAGAGGCCAAGGCAGGTGGATCACCTGAGGTCAGGAGTTTGAGACCAGCCTGGCCAACATGGTGAAACTCCATTTCTACTAAAAACACAAAAATTAGCCAGGCATGGTGGTGCACACCTGTAATGCCAGCTATTCGGGAGGCTGAGGCAGGGGAATCACTGGACCCCAGAAGGCAGAGGCTGCAGTGAGCCGAGATCGCACCACTGCACTCCAGCCTAGGCGACAGAGCAAGACTCTGTTTCAAAAATAAATAAATAAATAAATAAAAAGAAGTGTATAGTCTTATGGTGTAGATAAAACACAACTCATTTACTGCAAAGTAATAATTCATATCTACCATAAGAGAAAAACAGATCATTTCTCTTGGCTTTCTGAAGAGTGAGAGACTACAACAGGCTAAGGAATCAGAAAAATCTTGGAGAAGACAAGTTTGCATTTGGACTTGAAAAATTTGAATATGTGGAGGTGCGACTGAGAGGCATTTTAGGCATAGGAAACAGTTTTGGGCAAAGAAACTGAAGCCGGAAATGCAGGACCTGGGTGGGATACAGGGCGTTCAAAAGGGAAAAATGAGAAACAAAACAGAAAGGGGCCGGGGGTGCAACCAAGAGAAATACTTTTGTATGCTTTTAATCATCAGTAGGAAGCAGGTGAAATTATCTGACCAAAAAATGGGAACTACTACAATAACCTGATGATAGAGATGGCCCAGACTAGCACAAATATGGGAAAAGGAAAAAAAAAGACAGACTAAATTAATCTTTCTCTGATGAAGACTCCGTGGGGTCCTCATGCCCCTAAATCCTCACTAGCTTTTACTTGTCCCGGTTTCCTGAGGTTAAAACTTACAGAGAACACTCCAGCCAAATGCACGTACTTCTCTTAGTTGGGGTTTTGAAACCAAAATTATTTCCCTGGTGTCAACAACGGGCCATATGTGAATCTTAAGAGGCTTGGTTTTGCCTGCATACCCTGACCCTAGCCTTCTAGATGTTACCACCATGACTACAAGCAGCACAAAATAGCAAAGCCGAAGAAAAGTTCCCCCTTTCTACAGCCTAATGAGAACCACATACTTTCTTCCTCCCTGTCCCTGAGCCTCACATACACAGGAATCAGTCAATTTTACCTTGAAATATAAGGGGGCAAGTTTAGCGAGGAGATCAGATCTCAGGAAAGATAGAGCTTTTAACCCCTTCATTTCTCCTAAGAAAAGCACCATTTCCTACTAATCCCAATAAAAGGAGTTTGGAGTAATGGTGAAAAGTAAGGAACATTGATGCCAGACTGACTGGATTCAAATTGTGTTTTTGACACTTACCATATGTGTGTCTTTGGACAAAATACTTAAATTTCCTCTGTCTAAGTTTCTCTATCTTTAAATGGTGACTAAAACAGTACACAAAGTTTAATGTCATTGTTATCATTAAACAATACAATGTCAATAAACTTAGAATGGTACTTAGCCCTTTCCATGTTTACTTGAAGTGAATTGCTGCTTTTTTAATTGTGAGTCCTCTTATTGATATTTGTCTTTTTTTAAAAAATCTATTTCAATAGTTTTGGGAAAACAGGAGGATTTTGGTCACATGGATAAGTTCTTCAGTAGTAATTTCTGAGATTTCTGGGCACTCGTCATCCGAGCAGTGTACACTGTACCCAATGTGTAGTCTTTTATCCCTCACCCCCCTCCCAACCTTCCCCCTAGGTCACCAGAGTCCATTATATTATTCTTATGCCTTTGCATCCTTATAGCTTAGTTCCCACTTATAAGTGAGAACATACGGTATTTCGTTTTCCATTCCTGAGTTATCTCACTTAGAATAATGATCTCCAACTCCATTGAGGTTGCCGCAAATGCTGTTATTTTGTTCCTTTTAATGGCTGAGTAGTATTCATATATATATATACCACATTTCCTTTATCCACTCATTAGTTGATGGGCACTTGGGCTGGTTCCATATTTTTGCAATTGCCAATTGTGCTCCTATAAACATGCATGTTTTTCATATGATGACTTTTTCTCTGGATAGATACCCAGTAGTGGGATTGCTGGTAGTTCTACTTTTAGTTCTTTAAGGAATCTCCATATTGTTTTCCATAGTGATTGTACTAGCTTACATTCGTACCAGAAGTGTAAAAGTGTTACTTTTTCACAACATCCATGCCAACATCTGTTATTTTTTTTTGATTTTTAAATTATGGTCATTCTTAAGGTGGTATCTAATTGTGGTTTTGATTTGCAATTCCATGATAATTAGTGATATTGAGAATTGTTTCATGTTTGTTGGCCATTTGTACATATTCTTTTGAGAACTGTCTATTCATGTCCTTTACCCACTTTTTGATGGAATTATTTGTTTTTATTCTTCTTGATTTGTTTGAGTTCCCTGTAGATTCTGGATATTAGTCCTTTGTCAGATGCATTGTTTGTGAATATTTTCTCCCACTCTGTGGGTTGTCTGATTACTCCTCTGATTATTTATTTTGCCATGCAGAAGCTTTTTAGTCTAATTAGGTGCCATCTATTTATCTTTGTTTTTGTCGCATTTGCTCTTGGGTTCTTGGTCATGAACTCTGTCTAAGTCAATGTCTAGAAGAGCTTTTGCCAATGTTATCTTCTAGAATTTTTGTGGTTTCAGGTCTCAGGTTTAAGTCTTTGATCCATCTTGAGTTGATTTTTGTATAAGGTGAGAGATGAGGACCTAGATTTATTCTTCTACATGTGGGTTGCCAATTATTCTAGCACCATTTGTTAAATAGGGTGTCCTTTTCCTACTTTATATTTTTTATTGTTTTGTCAAAAATCAGTTTGCTGTAAGTATTTGACTTCATTTCTGGGTTCTCTATTCGGTTCCATTTGTCTACATGCCTATTTGTATACCAGTACCATGCTGTTTTGGTGACTATGGCCTTATAGTATAGTTTGAAGTAAGGAATGTGATGTCTCCAGATTTGCTCTTTTTGCTTAGTCTTGCTTTGGCTATGTGTGCTCTTTTTGATCCTGTATGAATTTTAGGATTTTTTTTCTAGTTCTGTGAAGAATGATGGTGGTATTTTGATGGAAATTGCATTGAATTTGTAGATTGCTTTTGGCAGTATGGTCATTTTCACAATATTGATTTTACCCATCCATGAGCATGGGATGCATTTCCATTTATGTCTTCCATTTGTGTCTTCAGTGATTTCTTTCAGCAGTGGTTTGCAATTTTCCTTGTAGAGATCTTTCACCTCCTTGGTTAGGTATATTCTCAAGATTTTTTTGTTTTGTTTTGTTTTGTTTTGTTTTGTTTTTGGCAGCGGCAGCAGTTGTAAATGATTTGATTCTCAGCTTGGTTGTTGTTGGTGTATAGCAGTGCTACTGATTTGTGTACATTGATTTTGTAGCCTGAGACTTTACTGGATTCATTTATCAGACCTAAGAGCTTTTTAGATAAATCTTTAGTTTTCTCTAGGTATATGATCGTATCATTGGCAAACAGTGAGAGTCTGACTTCCTCCTTACTGATTCAGATGCCCTTGATTTCTTTCTCTTGTCTGATTGCTCTGGCTAGGACTTCCAGTACTACGTTGATTAAAAGTGGTAAAACTGGGCATCCTCGTCTTGTTCCAGTTATTAGGGACAGTGCTTTCAAATTTTCTCTGTTTAGTATAATGTTGGCTGCGTGTTTTTCATAGACGGCTTTTATTACCTTGAGGAAGGTCCCCTGTATGGAAATTTTGCTGAAGGTTTTAATCGTAAAGAGATTCTGAATTTTGTCAAATGCTTTGTCTGCATCTATTGAGATGATCATATAATTTTTGTTTTTAATTCTGTTTATGTGATGTATTATACCTATCGACTTGCATGCGTTAAACTATCTCTGCATCCCCAGAGTGAAACCTACTTGATCATGGCATACTATCTTTTTAGATATGCTGTTGCATTCAGTTAGCTAGTATTTTGTTGAGGATTTTTGCATCTATGTTCATAAGGGATATTGGTCTGTAGTTTTCATATTTTGTTATCTGCATTCCTGGATTTAGTATTAGCATGATACTGGCTTCATAGAATGATTTAGAAATAGCAAAAAGTAAAAAAGAAAGGGGGATGAAGTTAAGGTGAAGGGTTTTGTATTAAATCTAAGACCTCGAAATATGAAACTGCTACCAAAACCAAAAACAGCAACAACAACAACAAAAAAAACACTGGAGAAACTCTCTAGGATGCTGGTATGGGCAAAAATTTCACATATATATATATATATATACACACACACACACACACACACACACACACACACACACACACATTCTTATATTTGGAAACACCTAAATAATTCCACAAAAATAATAATAGCCTACAAACACAAGTAACCAAAGCAAAAACAGACAAATGGGATCACTTCAAGTTAAAAGGCTTCTGCACAGCAAAGGAAACAATCAACAAAGATGCAGTGCACAAAATGGGAGAAAATATTTGCAAACTACCCATCTGATGAGGATTTCATCACCAAAATATATAAGGAACTCAAACAACTCCTTGGGAAAATGTCTAATCATCTAATTAAAAAATGGACAAAAGACTTCAATAGACATTTCACAAAAGAAGATATACAAATGGCAAACAGGCATAGGAAAATGTGCTTAACATCATTGATTATCATAGAAAGGCAAATCAAAACTACAATGAGAAAGGAAAACTACAAAACTACAAAGGAAACCAGTATATCAAAGCGATATCTGCACTCCTATGTTTGTTGCAGCACTATTTGCAATAGCTAAGATTTGGAAGCAACCTAATTGTCCATCAACAGATGAGTGGATAAAGACAATGTGGCACATATACACAATGGAGTACTATTCACCCATAAAAATAATGAGATCCAGTCATTTGCAACAACGTAGATGGAACATGAGATCATTATGCTAAGTGAAATAGGTGAAGCACAGAGGGACAAACATTGCATGTTCTCACTTATTTGTGGAACGTAAAAATCAAAACTCATGGACAAAGAGAGTAGAATGATGGTTACCAGAGGCTGGGAAGAGTAGTAGGGAGTTGTGGGGGAGGTGAGGATGTTTAATGGATACAAAAAAATTAGTTAGTTAGAAAGAATGAACAAGACCTACTATTTTATACCACAACGGGGTGACTATAGACAATAATAACTTGATTGTACATTTAAAAATTACTTTAAAAAAGTGTAATTGGATTACTTGTAATGCAAAGGATAAGTGCTTGAGGGGTTGGATACCCCATTCTCCATGATGTAATTATTTAGCATTGCGTGCCTGTATCAAAACATCTCATGTACTTTATAAATACATGCATTTACTATGTGCCTACAAAATTAATTTTTTAATTTAAGAGATAAATAAAACACACTTATCGAAATAAAAATACAAACAAACAAAAAAGAATTAAGAAGGTATGACAGTCAAATGAGATGCCCAAAAAGTCAGCACATTGCTCTGTAGGGGGAGAGAAAGAAAAACACGGGTTGCATGTGTGTCAGAGAGAGAAAGAGAGAATAGAGCATTTGGCAGTTCAGTTAGTAAGGGAAACAAAAAAACAACAGTCAAACATCATAGGGAATGCCTAAGATTGGAGATATAATAAATCATTATTATAGCCAATACCTTTGGAAATCTTGAATACCTTTGTTATATGGAGGAGATGGAAAGGTTTCCCAGTTAAGATTTCTTGAGATGCAACTTCATAACAGACCTGTGGAACAGAGCTGAGGTTGTAATCCCAGCACTTTGGGAGGCCGAGGCGGGCGGATCACAAGGTCGGGAATTCGAGACCAGCCTGGCCAGCATGGTGAAGCCCTGTCTCTACTAAAAATACAAAAAGTTAGCTGGGCGTGGTGGCACACACCTGTAATCCCAGCTACTCAGGAGGCTGAGGCAGGAGAATTGCTTGAACCCGACAGGCACAGGTTGCAGTGAGCCGAGATGGTGCCACTGGACTCCAGCCCAGGTGACAGAGTGAGGCTCCATCTCAAAAAAAAAAAAAAAAAAAAAAAAAACAAAATAAAATAAAATTCTCATTGACTTAGTGCCTGCCCCTCCCATTTACATTTAATCATCTTCTCCCTCAAAACGTTAATGTATTATTATTTATAAATGAAGTTAATTCAAATTTACTCTATGCTTCTAAAAATGGCAATTTTACACAGGTATAGAAACATATTTATTTATGACACCCTAAGAAACTTTAAGATAATCATTATCAAAGCTTTATGAAGTAAGACTGTGTTCTGCTTTCTTGCACTGTTCATGATTATCATAGTGCTTCACTTATAGTAAGGAAGCCAACTGATGATTCTTGAGTGAATAGAAGACTCATGGTTGTATTGCTGTTGCTCACTATTGTATAGTCATTTGAACACCCAGTAAACCCAGCAGTTGTATCTCTTTGGGCCTTAACCTTCTCATGTGATAAATGTCAGGTGGATTATTTAGGATCCTCTGCAAGACTGCTGAGAAACAGAAACACAGGTGTCAGATAGTTCGTAGTCATAACATTCGATGGCTTACGTAGAAGTAAAGTTGTGCAGTGGTATTTTAAGTTAAACTTCTATTAATATGTTTTTCAGATCTTAGTACTTATTATTTAAACAAACATCTGCAATTGAATTTTTGTATTATAGAATCATCCTAGATTTATATGATACTAAACACTCCAATGTAAACTGAAAATACTGGGAAACTATCTAGATATTGTCATGTACTCAGGAAATTGCTACCATATATATAAATTAGCTGTACGTTTTAACTATGGAAAATCTGACCTCTAATTATGTGTCCTAAAACTGACAGGTGGAATATAAAAGAAGTTCTAGAACTTGGCAAAGCTTTTCAGTTTTCATGTATGGCTTTGGCATAATAAATGTTTAACTACAGAAAGCAAAAATCCCCGCTATAGATTCTTTAGAAGTTTATTTCTTCATGACTTAGCAAATATCATCTCCTGCATCCAAATAATGTATTTATTTCTTCATACTAGGCAAAATCAAAAAGACAAGAACAATTCCATATTTTTAAGCTACAATTTCACACATGTATAGTAAAGCATAACTATTTCTGACAGTTTTAGACGTTTTGAAAGTATCATTCTCAAACAAAGCTTTAAGAAACGAGAAAATGTTTTTAGCTTGTCCTTTGTTTCTGTATTTGTTGTCGTTTATCCAAATCACTGCAGTTAACTGAGGACAACATTTAACAAGGTCCCTAGCACATTTAAATATATGCTGTTGGAATATCAAACAACTTATCTATACTCACAGAAAGTAGCAACCAAAGGACAACAGGGGTGGTGGTGAAGGGTTGCAGTCAAAATTAGACTCTCCACTTACATTAAGATTGTTAATTTTACCACAACATAATTTCCTGGCTATCAAAAGATTAATTGACTTTCTTTTTACAAGATTACTTAAATTATGTATGCATCCACTAAAAATAGGAGTATTATATTTGGGAAATAATCATCTACTATGAATAAATCTGATAAAATGTTTAATGTATATGAAGATGCCATTGCCTACTGAACTGTCAAATCAGAGACAGTCAAATGGAATTCTTTCTTGGACCTTTGAAATCATTTAAATTCAACCTTTTTTGCCATTTGTTTCAATAGCTAGAATTTAATATGCACAGCTTATGATAGGTACTAATATACTTTAAATGTTTCAGGTATTGAGTATACTGTATCACAAAGCCATTTTCTTCAAATTAATAATACAAAGCTTTCAACTTTGTTTAATTTGGCATGTAGACAAAAATACTGAGGGAGAGCATAAGGCACTCTAACTATAATCCTTTCTCCACCCTTCAGACCAGGCAAACGTACAAACCATTTTGAGGCTCTTAGAGCTAATTGCTAAGCAGCATAGATGCCACTTAATTAGAGAAAACTAGGAGGAAACAGTAATCTAGAAACCACAATTTGATTGGAAGTAGGAACCTCATTAATGGACACAATTCCCTTTCTGCACATTAAGTCACGGTAAAGCAAAGGGAAGGAAAGTGCTTCCGGAAAACTAATCTCTGTGATTCCTAAGAGAAAGAAAACCAATGCAACATGAGTTTTATAAAGTTTAGCAGCATTTTACTGCCCTCCATTTAGAATAGTACGTTAGTTGCAGAATCATGATTTTCTCCTGACTATCCTTTATGTTGCATATGAAGAAGTCTCTGGTGTGTCTGCTTGGGCTGTTTTTTTAGTGTGTGTGTGTGTGTGTGTGTGTGTGTGTGTGTGTGTTTTTAAATGCTGTTTAGTGGTAAAGAACAAGCAATTTTGTTTGCCCAGAGGACTGACTTTGTACCCCCATATCAGCTCTGGTTCTTCACTTTTTCCCTGCAGTATCTTCTGACAATGTACTTGAAAGAAACATCCAAATACCCTAAGTACAAAATTGCCTGTCTTTTCTATCCAGAAGTATGTGGTTTTTCAAGACAAACTATAACATAATAGCGTTGTCACATTTAAATTTTAGGTTGTGGGGCCTCATGGTAAAAGCATATCAAATCTGGGCATTATACACGATGCTGTTAGTATATACGATACTGTCTTGCATCTATCAGGGAAGCAGTGCACAGGCTGATGAGACTTGGAGTGAATAAACAAATAATAGTTGGTCATGGAGGGTGAAGGTGTGTGCAGAATCAGCACAATCCATGAATAGAGCTTGGCTCTAGTCGACTGATGTCTGTACCAGTGTTTCAATGTGTGTTGGTTAAAAACACTGTCAAGACTGAGCCTCTAGGGACACATCCTTTCAAACTGGTGTTTGCCAATAAATGTGCAGCTGTCAAGTTCTACAATTTATTATGAGTTTTGATAGCACACAAAAAAATGTTTACAGATTAAAAGAAAAAACTCGTGTGAGCAGGGGTACAGGCAGGGAAACATGGGTAAAGTGAACACCTTTATCCCTGTTGCTACCTTATTTAATTATATATACATCCTCAGAAAAATAGAAAAGCTCATTTCCACATCTTCAAAATGGCATCCACTCATAAAGTAACCATATTAGAGATCAGACAGCAGGACAGGAACCGGAGCAAAGGCTAAAGATGAGGGACAGAAAATTGATACCATCAAAAGAGGAAAGAAGTAAAATAGGAAAGGCTAAATAGAAACCTTGTTTTTGTTTGCCTTGGAAAACCATATGAGGCGGTAATGAGGATGCAATTCCCTATGGGCAGGTACAAGGCTGGGACCAACTAGGAAGTATATCTGGAAGGAGCTCTGGTATTCTCTAGCTGAGTAAAGTAAGGCAAGATGAGAGTTGCTATTGTTCAGCTATTTCTTCAGAGAAGCCCAACCAGGTGTATCTCAGACGGATCCACACAATAGCTACCTGCAAGCTAGCTAGGAGTTGCAAACCTACACTGGTCTTTTTGATCCTTGCTCTTAAAAAGGAAAAGGAATATTCCTGGTGGTAAGTTTAACCTCTGATTCCCCAGCTTGGGGGATTCTAATGGGGGGCTGAGTTACAGTGATAGTAATTTCTAACTCTGATCTCAATTTAAAAAAACCCAGAATACAATCCCCTCAAGTCCTTCCCTTACCACCCTAGCAAGGTAGCTGGGTAGCTTGGTGTCTTATGCCTTTTCCAGGATTGGCACTATAATTGTCCTGAGCAGCTGCTAGCATTCATCTATCTCCTCCATCCCAGTGCAGTCTCTGCTCCAATGATGTCAGCTGACCTTGATATAATCTGGTCATTCGTCACTGCTTCATTGTCATGACTCCGCCTATCATCAGATGGCCCTTGTTATTACTAATTAGGGTCACCATACATTCTGGTTAGCCCAAGACAAGCTCACATTAATTCTGTTGGCCCAGCATAATTATTTATAGTGCTCCTTTTCACTCTCAAAAGCGCTGCCTCTTACTGGAAAAGGACTCTCTTCCATCAGTTTATAATTCTTGTTCAATGAAGCTCCCAAATAGAATATTCTAACTCAGTTTCCCACAATCCTCATACTTTTAGAATTCCTTTGTTTTTCTCATTCTCAGATTCTTCCAACCCATGATGTAGCACAAAAAGCATGCATTTGGGAACCCAATACATTTGTGTTCAAATCTCAGCTCTGATACTCTCTAGCCGAGTAAAGTAAGGCAAAATCTCAGTTTTCTCATCCTAAAACTAGAATAATAATATGACCTAGCTTATAGGATTGTTTTGAGGATGAGTCAAACATAACATAAAAATAAAATCTAGGACGGTATCTAATGTATTATAGGAAATGAATTAATATTAGTTCCCCTTTTCACGCCCTACCTCTACAGCAGGTGATGTAAGATAGATTCTCCAAGGCTTCACATAGAAAACATTTCACCTGATGACATTTAACGACTTACTCAGATTCTCTGTTCTTACTGACAATTTCTCCTACCTGATAGTGAATAAATTCTTTACCTACTGAATTATTCCCTGAGTGGTTAGAAGTGACCCCTACCTCTCTGTCTCTGATCGTACTGCAACTCTTTAGTATTAGATAGAATCATACATTTCAGTGTGCCCCATTGCTGTCTACCTAGGAGATCAACAGAAACCTTAAACAACAACAACAAAAAAAACTCTTGGGAGTCAGCTGCTTCAGTTAGACCAGGGGGCAGCAAGCTTTTTCTGTAAAGGGCCAAATTATAAATATTTTAGGCATTGTTGTCCATAAAGTCTCTGTCACAGCTACTCAACACTGCTACTATAGCACAAAAGCAGACACACATGATGCATAAATGAATGAGTAGCTGTGTTTTTATAAAATGGTAGTTATGGACACTGAAATTTAAATTTCACATAATTTTCCTGTGTCATAAAATAGTATTTGTCTTTTGTTTTTCTTGTTTATTTCAATCATTTAAAAATGAATACCACTATTCTTAGCTCATTGGCCATACAAACACAGTCAGTGAGCTGGATTTTGCCCATGGGTTGCAATTTGGTTATAAATGCTCAATGTAGTTTGGCTATAAAAAGCTCAAATAAACTTAATTTAAAAGGAATGTATTGGTCCTCCTAATCAATATATTTCAGGTACAGCTTGATCCAGGGGTTCCAAACAATGTCACCAGACCCTGTCTCACAGTTTCTCAATCCTTTATGTTGACTTCATTCTCATGTTTCGATTGTATGGTGTGTGGGTGTCCATATTTCCAGGACTTTTGCTTCCATGTTCGAACTCAGCAGGAAGGAGAGTGAATATTCCTCTTTCTAAAAGGGCTAACATAAAGAACTGGGTCTGATTATCAAACCTTTGTAGTAAGTCATATGCCCATCCCTAATGCAATCACTGTGGCCAGAGGCATGGGATGTTTGCATTGCCTTAGGCCAATAAGATAACCCTATTCTAGAGGACTAGGTGAGATCAGTTCCAACTAAACTATGTAGATCAATGATTCCCCAAGGGTATTTGAAGGTACTGCTACTACAAAATAAATGGGTGGGAGGTGTGCCAAAGTGTAACAAATGTGTACTGTACCGTGTGCCATGGAACATGCCTGACTTTTAAAGGTATTCAAATTTGGCCCTCTCTGATTCCCTAAATAAAATTAATATAAATATTTGGAAAATAATATTAGTTCAGTGGCATTACGTTGAATGCTCAGAGGTCATTTTATGTATGTATATAGGTAGGTATATGTTGAATAAATAAGCCTTAGCTTTTACCTATAATATGAAAAGGTTAAAATTAGTCTATGGTAATTTTTCTTTAAAAGAGCAGATGAAAACTAAGTTGGGCTTTGCAGACCACATGTATAGTTATATATCCACCCCCCTTCCCCAACACACACACTTACGACCCTCTTAAAATGTAAAAATCACTCTTAGGGCTGTATAAGAAATAGCCAGATTTGGCCTGCAGGTTATAATTTGTATACCTTGGACAACATGGTCACTAGGACCCCTTAAAGCTATGTTAGGTTTCTGTTTTAGCAGGCATAGCTCCTACTGCCTCTGTTCAAGAAGGACTCATTCTTTCACAGAAGTGCTCAAATGCCAATGTCACTATTACCTCCTGTCTCAAGAAGCGTGGCAAAAATATATAAATGGTACCATGCTCGCCTGTATCCTTTTTGGCCCTTGACTACCTGGGTATCTGTAGTTTAACTGTTCCCACAAGATACACCTAACCCTTTAACAACATGGGCGTTAGATATGCTGACCTCCCACGCAGTTGAAAATTTGTGTATAACTTTTGACACGGCAAAAACGTAACTACTAATAGCTTAGTCTACCAGACGCCTTGTCTGGTATAATAAACGTAAACAGTTTATAGATACATAGTTTGTATGTTATATGTATCATAAACTGTATGCTTATAAAAATAGTGGTTTGTAATAAATACAGTTTTTTACAAAAATATAGTTTTTATATGTATCATAAACTGTTTTCTTACAAAAATAAAGTAAGCTAGAAAAGAAAATGTTATTAAGAAAATCATAAGGAAGGTATATTAGTTCATTCTCATACTGATAAAAATAAATACCTGAAACTGGGTAATTTATTATAAAAAAAGAGGTTTAATTGACTCACAGTTCTGCAGGCTGTAGAGGAAGCATGGCTGGGGAGGCCTCAGAAAACTTTCAATCATGGTGGAAGGTGAAAGGGAAAAAGGAATGTTTTACATGGCCCCAGAAGGAGGAAGAGAGAGAAGGGAGAGGTGCCACACTCTTTTAAACAACCAAATCTCAGGACAACTCCCTCCCTATCAAGAGAAGAGCACCAAAGGGGAAATCTTCCCCCATGATTCAATTACCTCCCACCAGGTCCCTCCCTCGACACGTGGGGATTATAATTCAAGATGATTTGTGTGGGGACACAGAGCCAAATCATTTCATCATATATAACGAATTTGTGCTGTATATCAACAAGAACATGCTTTAAACTTCCATGCCAATATACAGCCCCTATACTGTACCAGGCAAGGTCAGTGGCTATTGAAAATACCACCAGGACAGGGCTATCTAAAGACACATTTGGTAGTGTGTTAACTATACACATAAGAGACACTGTACATTTTATAAACAAATCCTAGACAGCCTGAAATTTCCATTTTTTCTTTACAAGGAATAAATTATGTGCAGGGGTGTTAAATGCTTTATAGAGAAGAAAAAAACTGTTTGAACCGACTTATTCATTATCATCTTAATCTTCTTTATCATCCTCCTCTTCCTTCTTTTTCTTGTTTTTTTTTTTCAGCCTTGATGACTCCCTTTCTTGCTGAATTAGGTTTTTCTTTAGCATTTTTCCTTTAGTATTTTTTCTTCAGCTTCATGGCCTTCTTTTCATAAGGGCGCTTGTCATCTGCAGCAGTGTCATTCTACACCTCTTCCAGTTTTGTTGCAACATCACCAACAGATAGGCTGGGATGTTCTCTTTTGATTTTGTGGCAATATTCAGAAGAGAACAAGAAAAAGGCTGAAGGATGCTTCGTGAGTACATTGGGATCCTTGTGTTTCTTTTTGGTTCCCTTTTAGGATGAATATATGTTTTTACTTCTCATTCATAATGGGCCTTGTCTGTCTTTTCTGTCATCAAATTTTTCTATCTCTTTCACAGACATGGTCTTCCACCTCTCAGAGCACTTTTTTGGAAACTCTGAGAAGTTGCAGTGGGCCAAGAGCACACCATTGCACTCCAGCCTTGGTGACAGAGCGATATCTGTCTCTCAAAAAACAAAAGGCAAAAAAAAAAAAAAAAGAAAACTGAAAAGTTGACTGAAGTATCTGGGTACTTCTTCTTGTGCTCCTCCCAACAAGTTTGCAAAAAGAAAGCATATGATGACAGTGTGCCTCTCAGCTTCTTAGGACCTCCTTTGCCCACATTTAGTTATTTTTGCTCAGCAAGACACAGTCACCCATTGCCCATCTGGCTCTCTCTTGCTTGCCTCACTGCTATCTCTATGGAGCTCAATGTACTGCAATGGCTGTCTATACTCTCTTCTTGTGGTTTTCTGGAAAACAAAAAGAAACTTCTGCCAGGTCAGAGGCATGAGGTAGCAGCTAAGAATTACCTTTCTAAAACACAAGTATGATATCACTTCACTAACAACCTTCACTGGCTGTCACCACCTACAGAGCAAAGGCTGTACTTCTTAGAACTACCACTATCTAACTTTACCTAGCTTTTTAGCCTTACCTCTCATGACTGCCCTCAAATGCCTCATTCACTACCTACTCCAGTCTACTTACATTGTCCATACTTGTCACACATTGGATGCTTTTATACCTTTGCATAGTGGTTGACTACTCACTTTGCCTATAATAGCATTTTTTAAATCTATCTCTTGAAATCTTACTCTTCATAGGCCATATCCTTTTTGAAACCTTCACTTTACCACCCTTGGGAAGAATTTAATCCCTCTTGTACTCCATTATGATCATATTCCTAGTTAGTTAAACAGAAGAATCAAACCTCACTTGGGAGTGGGGTTCTAAAGATACAAGAAGAAAATAAAAAACTCATATAGTTTCAAATTAATCTTGAAAAGAAATGTCTCAGGAAGTTTATCCCTTAGGTTGAACAGTAGATAAACTAATTAACTTGCATGTAGGAACCAGATTGTACAAAAAATATAAACCTTAAACCCAAGAATCACACTCAGCACAGAGTTGTTCACCCTGTGACAGTTAAGTGGGGACTGTGACTATAGAATTTCAATTTCCTATCCTCCATTATCATGCTAATCATAGGGCCTTGCACACTAAATAGTGGAAAGGCTACATTTTCTCTCTCTCTCTTTCTCTCCCCACTCGCCCACTGCTTGTCTAGTTAAATATGAGTATTTTAATTATTCTGTACTCTGTAGTTCTCCTTTCTCCTTTCAGTTTGAGATTATAAGATTTTTGTGGGCAGGAATTATGTCTTCTTTACTTTGGATTCTCAATACATTGCCACCATAACAGCTCATAGGTGCTTATAGATGCAGCATCATAGGTGCTCATTAAATGGGAAATTGGATTGAATTTCATATTCCTTGAGTGGTTTCAATGTCTTCTTATTTCCTTTCATGCTGAACAAATTAATTTAAAATAATTTGCTGATGGGGTGGTGGACAATCTTGTGTGAAAAAAGGTAACTTTAGGCAGTTGTCCCTTCCCAAGTAACCTAGGGACAGTTCAATTTTGCAAAATGTGAATGACATAAAGCTGCTTTCCTTTACAACTATATGTTATATTAAATCATTAGATAAGAAATGACATAAGACCAAAGTCAATCCATTTTAATTTGACAATAATTACTTCTTACCCTCTTCATCGTGCAATCAAGCACTAAACCTGCTGAATATCCTTACATTTGCTGGCAGTTCAATAACAACATTTTCTAAAAGTTTTGAGTTTCAAATCATTTTAATTCTTCTAGTTCTTCCTCTTACTCTTCATATAAAATTAACCTCAAATACCAAAAACTTTTGATACCTTCTCTGTACCTTTCCAAATAACAGGAGCGCTTTTGCTATTTTTTCTTATAATTCTAAACTAAAGACCTTTCTTGTGTAGAATCACCTCCTAAATTTCTCAGGGAATGGATTGCATGCTGATATTTGTAAATAGGGAAAAGTAGTCTATCCTTTTACCTGTTTTAAGTACTTTGACTTCAAAAACACCATAACGGACTCAGGAGATGGAGGCTCTATCTTGTTTCTATGATGCTCTGACTCTTACTCAGCTGTTTATACTTGAAAATATATTTTGGCTGCCAAAAATATTCTCCCATAAACAATGTTCAAAAACAGTTTAATAATTAAAGCACTAAATATTAAATAAATAGATGAATATGTATGAAAGATATAAATATATAAACATGACTTAATAATTAATTGCTAGCATTTTCAGTTGGCTTTTCCCTTGTGCAACTCAATCAGAGGGAAGCGATATATCTGAGTCAAAACTCATATAACAAACTAAAGGACTCCTTTCATGCATAGACTAGAAATTACCCTAGATCTGTCTATGTCCCCACTCTTTTGCCTCTGTTCCTGTTGTAGTAGTAAACTGTGACAAAAGATGAGTTGGTAATGTTCGTTGTGTGATCAAGCCTCAGAAAACTGCAGATGTTATGGCTTACACACGCTAAAGTTGTTCAGTTAGAAGATGGAAGAGAAAGGAGGCAAACTCAGGTTCCTGTAATTATAAAGCCTTAGTTCTCAATGCTTTATAATGTCTTTCCATGTAACCTGTCTTCTTTTGTTTCCTGGCTGTATAAGGGAGACTCAAACCTGTATAGAACACATGATCATTCTAACCTGTCATGAGATACGAAGATAAACATACAAGTTAATGTTTTGGTTTCTGCCTGTTCTGGAACTGGGTCAATGAGACACAGCAAAATAGACTGTGAATGGTTTTTCACATTTGACAAAGCTGCATGTGATATCTGATGGTTTAAAAGTATGTAGCACTTCCCCGCTCACTCACTGTCTCTCCTGCTCCACCATGGTAAGATGTGCTTGCTTCCCCTTCGCCTTCAGCCATGACTGTAAATTTCCTGAGGTCTCCCCGTCATGCTTCTTGTTAAGCCTGAGAAACTGTGAGTCAATTAAACCTCTTTTCTTCATAAATTACCCAGTCTCAGGTGGCTCTTTATAGCAGTATAAGAATGGACTAACACACCCATCATTAAGGGATACATGACTGTTGTATTCCTTTTCTACAAAAAAATCATGTTGTACAATTCTATTAATTGTCAGAGGAAACAAAAGACTGTGCTGACTGTGTGATAATTTTCAGGTATAAAAATAGCGTTAAAATCTGCAGATCCTGATGATTTTTATTCCAAAATTCTATAAAAATAAGGTCAAAGTTTTTGTAGGGTTACGGTTAGGGTATATTTATATATTTATATTTATCTATTTTCCCTAAGAGGAAAACGATTCTAGAAATAATAGACATCTAAGCTTATCTTATTTTCCTGTATAAAACAAGTTTGGAAAAATTGCCCCAAATCTATATTCAGGCCATTTGAATGGAAAAAGAAATTAAGTAATAGGTTTGTGAAAACCAAATCCTATCAGAATAAATTTATCTCTTTATACAGTAGACCAGATAGACTGAAAAAGGAACTTTTTTGAGGCTGTCAACTCTCTCCTGCTGACACAACCATCAATGAAATGGAAAAGTGTGATATGAACCACGTAGCTATTAAACCTGACCACAGTTAGTTGGAACATTATATTTAGAAAGTGTCATCTTGGCAGGCATGGTGGCTCATGCCTGTAATTCCAGAGCTTTGGGAGGCTGAGGGAGGGAGATCACTTGAGCCCAGGAGTTAAAGACCAACCTGGGTAACACAGGGAATCTCTACCTCCTAAAAAATAAAAAATAAAAAAAAATGAAAAAATAAAAATTAGCTGGGCTTTGTGGCACACACCTGTGATCCCAGCTATTTGGGAGACTGAGGTGGGAGGATCGCTTGATCCCAGGAAGTCAAGACTGCAGTGAGTTATGATCACACCACTGAATTTCAGCCTGGGCAAAAGAGCAAGACCCTATCTTAAAGGCAAAAAAGAAAGAAAGAAAGAGAGAGAGAGAAAGAAGGAAGGAAGGAAGGAAGGAAGGAAGGAAGGAAGGAAGGAAGGAAGGGAGGGAGGGAGGGAGGGAGGGAGGGAGGGAGGGAAGGAAGGAAGGAAGGAAGGAAGGAAGGAAGGAAGGAAGGAAGGAAGGAAGGAAGGAAAAGAAAAAGAAAAAAGTGGTATCAATCTAGGTAACATAATAATTAGGGATCCAAAGTGTCCAGTCCCAGAATTTTAGAAAACAACTTCTGAGACTCTTAACGTTTCTCTCAGTTGAGCTAGAAATTAAACTATTATTATCCCTGCACTTCTTAATAGGTCAGAACTTTGACATGGATAAACAAAATACTCAAACAATAACAGAGAGAAATGGATAAGCAAAACAACTGAACTTTCAGATTAGTGCTTTGTGCTTAGCAGAAATTCAATAAACATTTGCTGATAGATTTAATGCATGTGTTTTGATGCCATAGCTGCTAATCATTCATTCATTCCACATATATTAGGGGACAGTTTACTACATACCAAGCATTATTCTAGGTGCTGCGGATCCAGAGGTATCTATTAGTAGTCGAATTTGTCTTCATTTGTTATTCTCTTTGTCTGTGGTGTTAGATGTTGTATTACTCTGCTAATATCTGTATGCAGCATTACTTCTAGTTTATTACTTAAGCACTAAAAGCTCAGAACACAAACAAAAATAAGTATTTTTATTTTCCACCTCTAAGATAGCAACCAGGCTTTTTAATTGACATTGATATCTATGAAAATGTTGAAAAATTATTTTGAACTGAATAGTTGTCAGTACTTTTAACCAAGCAAGTACTTCAGCCCTGTGATAAACCCATATCAAATAAGGTGCATATGAAGATGGCAAGGATTCCTTACAATTCCATTGCCATTTTTACATGATATAATCATTTCCCATAAGTGTATATCATGTGGCTCCAAATCATGGCCTTTTCTTGCTCCTTTTCATGTATCTCCCAGGAAAGTCAGAGGTTGAGAGAGAAGGAAGGATCATTAAGACCTCAAAGAATGATAGTATGTTATATGGAGTAGGGCCTGGTCTTCGACATATGCCCTGGTCTTCAACATATCGGGGCGTCTGTAGGCTCATTGAGATGTGTTCCTGCTCAGAAACAAAGTAATGTCATCAGACCTAGAGTGACTGACAGTGCGAGAATGCCCAGGACTGTCCTAGTTTTAGCAGTGCAAGTACTACTATCTGGGAACCCTTCCAACCCCAGGCTAAACAGATCAGTCAGTCACACTAGACTTCACTTAATCTTATTTTGCCAAAAACTTCCATCAGGATATGAGATAGGGTTCCACAGGTTAGGACCACTTTGTCTTATAATTGTGTTTGCTAGATTTAGTGGGATGGCAGGAGGCAGAGAGGTCATCTAACTCTGACAATTTGTTTTCTTAACAGCTCTATTCACCTTTATCAATTTGTTTAGCTGTCTTCTATATATATGTAGTGTCAACTTCCTTACATTTACATGGGGTAAAATAAAATGTAGGAAGCTGTCCACTAGAGAAAGTGGAAGACTTAGTCAAAATCAGAAATTTGGTGCATACCTGGACTACACTAAGGCATTTCCAGATCAAATGTGCCTGCTTCTAAGTGAGCAAATCCTTAGGTGTTGTCCCAGCATTATTTAGCGAAAGGAGCTAGAAACGGAATGGATTTTTGTCTACAATGTAACTGTCACAGCAAAAAGTTTTTGAGTGTTATTGTGGCAGAAGGCCATGCTTGAAAACTAGGGTGTCCTAAAGGTTCTATTAACTGATAATTAATTTTTCAAAGTTATGAACCACTCTGAATGTCCTTCAATCTGCCATTTCCCAGCAACTGGTAGAGTCAGAGATACACTAGGCACAGAAGCTTTCTGTGTTGAATATTACAGCATAGTTGCAGAGGCAGATTAACTCTGCTGGTACTTATAACCTTGACCTTGGCAGTGATAACAGGACATCAAGGAAAACTAGACTTTAGTTTAGAAAAATGTCTTAATACTTTGTCATGTTTTCAGTTTGCTCTAACTCTCAGGACACAGCAAAGGAGAAAAATAACCAATAGTCAAGATTCGAAATATACTTTCCTAATCCTCAGAAGAAAAAGCTTGGTAAAAGCATAAGGTAGGGAATCGCAGAGAATTCATTTTGTCCCAATTAGAAATTCTTTCTATTCACTTTAGATGATTTTCATAATCCTAGAATTAAAAGTCGACATCAGTATTAAAGAATACTGAAAAAGAAAATTGACTCGAACTCTGAAGCAGGTTGGGAACCAAGAGAACTGAAGTCAAGTTTATTTCACTCCAGGAAGTTGAAAGATAAAAGGTGATTCATTGATTTGAGATGCATTCACACAATTCCACTGTTCCCTTGAATTATAAATGAAGAGAAATGCGGAGGCCTGGGGTGGGGGTGATAAAGAAATTATACCATGGATCAACTATAAATACTATTTTAAGCTTGGTACAAAAGTAATTGCAGTTTTTGCCATTGAACATAAACATTTAAACCGCAATTCATTTTGCACCAACCTAATAGTAATCTCAACATGCATTACTGAACTGCTTGAAATTAATAGAAAATTCTTCTATATCTTGTCCAAAATTTAAGTGGAAGCCACACTGATTGCTTAAGTGTGCTTAGAAAACTGCTAATTTAAATAGCATCTACCCTCGAGTTTTATACAGATGACCCAGGGCACCTTATCAGCACATTTGCCAATCACCGTAAATTAACCAGAATACCAGGTACCAGAACAAATTAAAAGAGACAACTTTAATAACTTAATGATCCATTAGTAAGTCTAATTTTGATGACACATCATTATATGAGAAGTAAAAATGAGCTGCTTTATTTAAGATTACATTTGTACCTCTGAAATCTGTAAGCACTAGCTCCAGTTTCCACACTGAAATCATTTTAAAAGTTCTAAAAATCAGTGAGACTATTTGATTTGTGTAGCAACCTACTCTGTAGTGGAAGAAAGAAAATAATATTCAGTAATCTCAAAATTATTTAAATCCATTGATGTAAAAGCAAACTATATCTTAGCCACCTGTGGTTGGGTCTTCAAGAATTTTTATCAGATGGAAAAACTTGTATTTGCACTTCCGTTGTTTCCCATTTTTGCTTGAATACTGGGTCATCTCAAAGGTTTCTTATCTTCCATAAAAATCCATTATGGACTTATCCTCCACAACTGATTAAAATGCTTCTTGAACCTATTTATGTTTTGGGGTTGGTCATTTATCATTCTAATTACTTTCATAGATTTACTACTTGCTTCATGAAAAGATCTTAATTTGCTCTTAAATTAACCATCTTCAACTGCAATATTGTCCCTGGCTCTAGTTTTTCTGTGATTTGTTTAAACAAGCCCAAATTAACCAACCTGTATGTTTCATAATGTTAAAAGTTGCAATCGTGTTCCTATATTGTCCCTACAAAATGAAAGTTAATTTCATTTTGTATAAGCAGAGCCTATGTGTAGTATAATTTTAAGATCCTGTTTGATGTTTGAGGCCCAGAGTAATAATTTGTTTACTTGTATTTAGCAATATCTCCTCACATCTAGGGTGGTGCAACAGGTTTGGAGAAGTGAAATAGTGTTGTGAGCATGGACACCCAACCAGTTTTGCTGCCAAGAATAGGATCTGAGCTTAGCTGTTCAATCTAATACAGAGAGGTTTCAAGCGTAGTTTCTTCCTGGCTGGGTCAAAATCATTAGTGATTGGGGTGCTGGAGAAAATACAGATTCTGACTAAGTAAGTCTGAGGTTAAAGCCCAGAAATTCTTGTTTTTAATGAGTTCCTATATTAATTCTGATTAGCATCCAAGTTTGGGAAACCATGTACATAGTATATCATTGGTATCAACTAAAATACAATAAGGAGGGATGGTGCTATGCTATTTTCCTACTCAGTCCCAACTATGTTGTCTCCAGTATCTCAAACTCATAGCATATAGTACCAATCTCTGAGAGACCAGAAATAATTGAACAGCACTATTGTATTTTTCTTAATCCTTCACATAATTATTTTAAGATATATAATGTACAGCATGAGTTATATGTAGCCTTTTGAAGAGTGGATCCTATTTTTTAACAAAGGTTAATCTTTTGCATTGGAAGCTGCCTTGTAATACTAATCCCAGTGTTTTATTTTCAGGAAATGTCCATGTCGACTGAAGACATGTAAATCAGCACATACTGTGCCTTAGCACAGCTGAATTATAAACCCATTAAGGGCCAAAATTGTGAAACTGATGACCTAGTCTTCTGTGTGTGTCCACCATTCCATACCTCGGACTGTTACATATCCAGGCTACAACAGGAATATTTAAGCACGATCCTGGGAGAGCTTCAAAAAGTTTAAGAAAACTCTGACCCAAATAATTTAGTTTGGTTTTAACTAATTGTGTAGGGTGTGTGTGCATGTGTACTGAGGGGGGGTGGGCATAAAAAGAGAGCAAGGAGTGACTGAGAATGGAGCACTGTAAAATTTTCTTCAAACCAACATCCTGAATAAGGATGAATGAAGAACAGCATAATTGATTGGTGAAATGGTTTTATTTAATTCAGTTAGGCACACATAACCCATGCTTCTGAATTTTTGTTTTAAAAAGGTTGTGATTCTCAATTCATTGATTTTTAATTTACAATATCAGAAAGAAAGAATCATGTTATAGAATTGAATTGAAGATCTCGTTGGGAAAATCCTGTCTTGGCAACCTAAGCTAAGAAAGAGGGTGTGATGCTGGGGCAGTGCATTTTGTTGTTGTTGTTGTTACAAAAGAGAAAATTGTTCTTCCAGCTATAGCAATAGTGCCTAACAGCAACTGCTTCCTGTGAAATTGTTCCAAGCACATTTCCATAAAGAAGGGTTCTATTCTACTCGAACCCTGCTTATATTCCAACTCTATCTACATTCCACTCCAGGCTTTCATGTGTTTCTCCCCCCAACAATTTGGCTATTTAATGCTCACACAGGCCTATAATTGTGCTGATGTCATCTACCCAATCAATCATAGAACTATTCATTAGGATATCTGCAATCAGGGCAGTGTCAAAGTGAACTACATTCATTTTGCTACTAAATATCGGATGATGGTAAATTAAACTCTTATTGTAATGATGGTATTAAAGTGAATGGTGTGCAATTATAATTTTTCTCACCATTGTGCTATTTTTACTAGAGAATAGTAAACATGAATTTTACTGGCTTTAAGACTGGAGCACAGCTCAAAGAAAGAGGGCAGGGGAATTATATTTCCACATGAAAAATCCCTTATATTGAGTTGATGGAAAACAAGGCACTAAACACTGTATTTTAGAAAATAAGAATGTATGAGCGTGTTGTCCATATATAGTTCAGTCTATGACCATGTGCCAGTGCTAAAAATAGATGAACGTAGGTGCACTGAATACTCCACCAGCAACACAAATTCCACAGAAACAAATTGCTAGTTATAACCAAAGAAAAATAATTCACATGCTTATACATTTCCCTTCTGCAAAAATGTGCTCCTTTCAAAGTTAAGGTTAATATAATATTTTATCATTGAAAAACTATACCATATTCTTTCATAAATTTACCTTCTATAAAAAGTCATTAGTAAAAAGTGGAAAATTGAATAGCATTGGTAAGAATAAGCATTTGGTATTTTCTCTCGATTTTCCAAGCATGTAAGAGTCAAATGTTAATTAAACTAGCTTAATAAATAAAAAGAAAATTTTAAAGTAAGTTAAATGTATCCTTTGCAGTCATCCTTTCCTTGAATTGTTTCAAGATATATTAGAAGCTCTCATATTAGAATCATTAAGGATGGTTTAAAACAGATTTTCACAGCAGGAGGTATGTACATTTTAGTAAAATTTTAATAGGAGATTTTCACATGAGGCAAAATGGAAAACAAAGAATATTTTAAAATGAAACTATTAATTAATCAACAATTTTCTGTTGTTCTGATGTTTCTTTCTTAGCAACATTCCCTTTCTTCTAGATTCTACAATAAGGTCAAAATAACTCTCCACTTATCTCATTATAGTCACTTTCTTTCAGTGTCTCAGTTTCTGGATGTGATTTCACTATAGAATGGAATAGAGGAAGATCAGTTGTACCATGGAGAATATTTTCTTTATCAAAATAAAATTGGACAAAAGCCAAATTCACAAGCACCACTATGAAAATCTTGGCATAAAAAATAATTTTCTCTTAAATACATTCTGAAACATCTTCTGGTATATCACACTATGGCAGTGTGTCTCTAGTTCTAAAAATAATTTTATACAATATATACATTTTAAGAATGCAGTTAAGAAAATCACAAACTTACTTATTGGGTACATATTTAGCCAGTAATCAATCAAATCCAAATTTTCTCTAACATGAGAAAAAAAACTTTATAATTTAATAAAGAAAAATATCTTTTTAAACAATGTCTTTTTCAATCAGGTTTACTAAAAAGCAAAATACATTATTGATTCTAAAATATCATTCATTAAGTTGAACAAAACTGTGCTATCTCTGCAAAAGTTATCAACCAAAAGTTCTTTTCCTTGCTTTATGTAGTTCTAAAACCATGGTGTCTCTGTAATGGCCATTGTTCCCCTTTTTACAACATAAAATTATTCCTTCTCAATATTCTAACTGGTAAGTTTAATGATAACAAATATCCCATAATTTTAATGATTAACAATACGCCTGTTTAATGCTTAGGAAGGTAGGATAAAATTTGTTAAAATATGCAAATATATACAGCAGCAAGGAGAATGACATAGATGGAGGCTACAGTCCTCTTTTCTGTACGTGGTCACAGGGCCACAATTGGGGTTAATGGCTTTCTTCCTCTGCTTCCCATTTCACTTTTTCTTTTCTCTCGGCCAGCATCTTTACTTGCTAGGGTTCTTTACCTGTGAGTGACCAAATGTTTATTCCTGAAGGATCTAAGCCCTCAGTGGTTCTGCCTTGTAGGGGAGATAAAAACAAATATTGTCCTCACTTATTATAAGATTAATGGCGGAGGTCCCAATAAAAGAAGACAGATGAACAAGACAAAAGCATACAAATTTATTTAATGTAAGTTTCACCTGATAAGGGAGCCTTCAGAAATGAAGACCCAAAGAAACAGAGAGGTGTATATATTTTTATGGACAGTCTTGCAGAAGTATGATTGAAGGACAAAAGGGTATGATGTCATGGTAATAAACTAATGGGTGGGGGATACTGAGCAAGGCCTGTTCAGATTTTTCTTGGTGTCTTTGTCTGACATTCCTTCCCTCTGGGTATAGGGCAGGACACCTATCACATGAGAGTCTTCCGGAAAGAAGGGAGGCAGAAGGTCAGAGGATGACCTTCGTAGCTTTTACGGCCTGCTCCAGGGAATAAGCAGTGAGAGGAATTCTAGTTTCTATGGCCTGTTTCAGAAGAAAGGGGGCAGGAGAAGGTCAGAAAAACTTTCCTGCTTCTGCTCTTTTTTTTGATTTCCAAGGTATCATATTTGTGGGTAGTGTTTTCTACTTGATTAGAGTTTTAATATTATTTCCTTTTATCACTGACCATTGGATGTAGCTATACTAAGAGCACCCTCGTGGATGCTACTTCTCTCTACTTAAATTGTGTAACAGCAATCTTATCCAAGTTACTAATGTAATTCCATGTTTTGCTTGTTTAACCCATGTAAATAAGGCACCTGAAGTGAATGGTTGATATTTCAGTTTTCAATTCAGTGTAACCATTATTGTTTCTCCAGGTGGAAATATTACCCCTTTGAGTACTAAGATCTTTCAATCAACAAACCTTAGAATTGAAGAAATGGGAAGTGAAAATCATGAGTGTTTTATTAGGTGTAATAATGAGAAAGAGATGCCATTCCCACTTTCTCCCATTGATCCCAGACCTATGGGACCTATAATTATGGAAGAAGCTGGACCATATATTGATCACTGGTTTAGATGAAATACTACATCCCATAGAAGGGTACCCCAACTTCACATATCTGTCTCCTAATTGGCATAATCATTGTATCTTTAGTACAGTGTATCATTCCAAAAACCAATTTGCTTCTAGGTGGCAGTTTTTCACAAGAGCAGTGAATCACATGGAAATCAGCCAACTCATTGCCTTACTTCTTTTCTTTTGCTAAAAGATAAATCTTTTGTTAAAGGTAATATTGTGTGGGATATTATGACTGTGTTTATGGTATTCAATACATGAATGATGGTGCTAACAGAAGCAAGAAAGAAAATCAAAATATTTTATCCCAGCAAAAATAATAATAATAATAATAATAATAATAATAATAATGATAATAATGTAGCCACTTTGGGAGGCCGAGGCAGGTTGATCACCTGAGGTCAGGAGTTCGAGATCAGCCTGGCCAACATAGTGAAACCCTGTCTCTACTAAAAATACAAAAATTAGCAGGGTGTGGTAGTGCACACTTGTAGTCCCAGCTACTTGGGAGGCTGAGGCAGGAGAATTGCTTGAACACCAGAGGCAGAGGTTGCAGTGAGCAGAGATCATGCCAATGCACTCCAACCTGGGTGACAGAGTGAGACTCCATCTCAAAAAATAAATAAATAAAATTTAAAAAAATAATAATGCAGCCCTCTTCATGACAAACTTCACTGTTGTCACCTGTTACTAGGTGGTTGACTGGTCCCCGGGTGTATAAGGCTCAGAATCAGGTGTTACTGTAGGCAAATTGGGCACTTAGTAAGGCCAACCTTGGTGAGAGAGATTTCCTGTTATTGATGCCAGGCAGAAAGTTCATTCCTGCCATCATGGCCATATTTTTCATTAACCCACTGAATGAGCACTGGAAGACTGAGGAAAGGACTCCAACTGTTATTATAAGAAAATGACATTTTTTGTATGATTATTGAAAGCCTGTTCTGCCAAGGATGACTTTGGGTGAATGTTTACATGAGATACAAACATTCTCCCAGTTGGTGCCAATTCTAAGTGATCCATGCAGAAGCCTTTACTTAAACTTTCTTATCACCAATCCTCCCATTTTATTCTTTCAAACTTTCTGATCACCCAGCCAAACCATTAGCCACTACCCATGAATAACTAATGATCCACACCTGAGGCCATATATCCTCCCAGGCAAAGTGTACAATGAGATATACAGCTTGAATTTTAGCCAATTGGAAGGATTTCTCTTCATCAATGTCTTTCAGGGTAACCTCTAAGTGAGCCTGTAATACTGCAGTAGTCCACTTTTTTACTAGTGTCAGCACATTATTCAGAGCCATCTATAAACCAGGCTAAATTTTTTTCTCCTTTGTTAGCTGGTCATCACAAAATCTCCAGGAAGTCAAAGGTGTCATTTGCAAGAAGAATGCCAGTGCAGCTGAAATAGGCATATTGGGAGTATGAGTCATCTACCCATACAAATTACTTAGGCCTTCAGGATCTCTTCAAGTCTAATCTTGTGTATACCACTTCTTCTGAATTATGAAATGCTGTTGTATGTCCAAGTTTATGACTTAGTGAATCAAATTACACCTGTCTCATGACTAGCTCAGGTCATATTAGTACTTGATGTGGAGCCAAGATCAGCAAGTTAGGAGTTGTTTCTCAAAGAGAAAATGATGACTTGCCAAAATAAACATAACTGTGTTCCAGAACCCTTTGGGTCTGCATTGAGTTTCTTCTTGCTACAGGAGGTTTATCCCAGGATCCATCCTGACCTCAAGTGATCCACTCGCTTCAGCCTCCTAAAGTGCTGGGATTACAGGCATGAGCCGCTGTGCCTGACCAATAGTGGTTTTAAATTAAGGCAAAGATATATGAAAGTACTTGATCATATGGGGCCTTGTAGGCCGTTGCAATCACTTTGGGTTTTATTTTGAGTGACGTAAGAAGCCACTTAAGGGTCTAGACCAGAAAAGTGACATAATTTGACATGTTTTTTTGTCTTAGCTCAGGTTATTATAACAAAATACCATAAACAGATGGCATATAAGTAACAGAAACTTATTTCTCACAGTTCTGGAGGCTGGCAAGTCCTAGATTGAGGTGCTGGCTTATTCAGTGTCTGGTGAGGGCTCCCTTCCTAGATGGTCATTTCAACTTTATATGGCAGAATCAGGGAAGGTTGTTCTCTTTTGAGTCTCTTTAATAAAAGCACTAATCCCATTAATCCCATTTATAAGAGTGGAGCCTAATCACCTCCCAAAGGTCTCACCTTCAAATACCATCACCTTGAGCTTTGGATTTCTTTTCTTTTCTTTTTTTTTTTTTTTTTTTGAGATGGAGTCTGGCTCTGTTGCCCAGGCTGGAGTGCAGTGGTGCGATCTTGGCTCACTGCAGGCTATGCCTCCCAGGTTCACGCCATTCTCCTGCCTCAGCCTCCAAAGTAGCTGGGACTACAGGTGCCTGTCACCACACCTGGCTAGTTTTTTTGTATTTTTAGTAGAGACAGGGTTTCACCGTGTTAGCCAGGATGGTCTCTATCTCGAGGTTAGGATTTCAGTATAGAAATATGGAGGTGATACACATATTCCGACCATAGCACTGTTAAAGTCATCTTTTAGCAGCTATGTGGAGAACAAACTCATGGAGATTGTGGTCAGGTGTTCTGTCTCTACCACAAGCTCATTACTCACCTGAGGGCATATTTTGGAAGTTGTATATGCATCCAAAACTGCTCATCAGGATCTGGATTCTCTCAGATCAAACAAGTCTTAATGTCAGGCAGAACCAAGATCAGTCCATCATTAGCTGGAGGCAGTATATCCAAGATCAAGCACTAGTAGGGTCAAAAGTCAATTGTAAGTTGCATGAGCAAGTGGTTTTACCCCCAAATCATCTGCTATGTTACACTAGTTTCTCTTCTCAGTTCACACTTATAGTCAGATGGAAACAGTCCCTTATGATCAGCTAATGGAAAAAGAAAAATGCTAAGCTTAGTTCATAACTGGATCAGCTTAATATATGGGTGGAAGCTGAAAATGAACTCTGGCTGCTCTAGAGCCCTACTCAGGGGTGGCTTTAAAAGATAGTCAAGAAGGAAAATCCTTCCAGTGGCCAGAATTCCTTGTGATGCAACAGATTATCCAATTTGTGAGAAAAAAAAATTGGCCAGAAGTTAGAATGTATGTGAACTTCAGGCAGTGGAAAATGGCTTGGCTGTCTGGTCAGGAACCTAGAAGAAAAAAGATTGAAAAATCAAAGATAAGAAACATAGTGGACTGACCTATGGGAATTGGCATGCAATGTGAAGATATTTGTTTTGCATTTTAACACTTACCAGAGAGCATGAAAGAGGCAGTAAATAACAAGAGAAAACATAATTAGGCCAATTAGGCTACTCCAGTCTGGTACAATGGACACATGAATGAAAAAGCCCTGGTCACAAGTATGGAGGCTAAGCAGGGGCTAAACATCGTTGAGTCTTACTAACCAAGACTGATCTAGCTACTGCTGCTGCCAAATGTAGAACCCCAGCTATAAACGAGACTTTATCTGAGTCACTATCATGGCACTTTCCTTCAAGGAGACCAATCAACCCCTTGGTGGCAAGGGAATTACATCAGATGCCTTCCATCCCAGACTGTGGAGGCAATTCTCTTCATTATTGGAACTGGCATATATCCTAGCTATGAGATTTCCTTTCTTCCCTTGGCCAGCATGACTACCTGGGAACTTACAGAGTGCTTGCTGCCTCAATAGGATACCACACGATTTTGTTGGAGATCAAGGACCAGCTTGACAGAAAAGGGATTTTAGTAGTGGGCTTATATCCATGAAATTCTCTGAGCCTATGACATACTGCATAATTTAGATGCTGCTCACCTATAAATTGATGTAATAATAAAGAATCAATTGAGTAGCCAGTTTGAGACCATATCTTAAAAGGATGGGGTACAACCCACAAGGATATAGCCTTTATATAATGACCTTTATATAATGACCTTTATATAATGCCATGTCCCTAGTACGTATCATACATGTCTCTGAGAGTCAAAAGGTAAAAGTAGGAATGGCCCTGCTTATAATCGCCCTCAGTGACCCACTTGGCAATGTGTGCTTCTTATTTCTGCAACTTCAGACTCTGTGGATGCATTCATTTCCTATTGCTGCTGTAACAAATTTCCACAAACTTAGCAGCTAAAAATGACACAAATGTTAACCCATAGTTCTGTAGCTAAGAAGTTATGGTTGGCTCTTTCTATCAAGGGTCTCATAAAGCTGATATCAAGGTATTGATTGATGTGGCATCTTATCTCAAAGTTCTGGAATAGAATCTGCTACCAAGATTTTGAGGTTGTTGGATGAATTTAGTTCTTTATGGATGTAGGCCTGGGGTCCTCATTTCTTTGCTGGCTGTCAGCTGGAAACCTGTTTCAACTCATTAAGGTCACCTGCATTCCTCATCATGTTGCCTCCTCCATCTTAAAATCAGCAACAGCATATCAGGTCCTTCTCATGCTTTAAATCTCTGACTTTTTCTTCTAATGTCTCTCTTCTAACGCACCTTTCTCTATTTAGAGAACACTTTACTGCTTTTAAGAATCCATGTGATTAGTTTGGGCCCACCTGGATATACAGAATAATTTCTCTCTCTTAAGGTCAGCTGATTAATAACCTTAATTACATCTGTAAAGTTCCATTTGCCATGTAATGTAACATAGTCACAGTGACTAGGGATTAGGATGTAGAAATTTTCAGGGGTCTAGAAAACCTGGTTCCAAGGGAGAGTATGCTTAAACCAGGGATATAGTAAAATCCTTATTAACTTTAAGTTACAGCTGCCATCTGGTAACTTTAGGCTCCTAGAACCAAGAGACCAACAAGCAAAAACATTAGTTATCATATTGGCAGGGGTATTTGACTTTGATAACCTGGAGGAGATAGGATAGCTATTACATAATGGGAACAGGGAAGAATACATTTGGGATTCTATTTATCCATTGTCTATTTGTACTCTCCTGCCCAATATTGTAGTAAATGGACAAGGGCAGAAGCCATGACCCGAGAAAGGCATAGTGACTACTATGGTTTAAATGTGTCTCCTCCAAAATTCACGTTGAAATTTAATCCCCATTGTCATGGTATTGAGATGGGGCCTTTGGAGAAGTGATTAAGTTATGAGAGCTTTGCTCTCACAAATGGATTATAAAAGGGTTGGAGGGAACTAGCTTAGGCCCAGTTTGGCTCTTCTCCTATTCTAATATGTGAGGACACAGTATTCATCCCTTTTTTTGCCCTTCCACCTCCCACCATGGGAGGATCAGCAAGAAGGCCCTCAGCAGACACTGTATGCCACCACCTTGATCTTTGGACTTCCTAGCCTCCAAAACTGTAATAAAATAAATTTGTTTATTATAAATTACCCAGTCTCTTGTATTTTGTTATACTAGCACAAATGGACTAAGACAGTAACATGGGACCTAGAACCCTTGGGGATGAGAGTGTTTTAGTCTTCTAGAGCTGTATTAACAAAATATCACAGTCTAGATGGCTTAAACAACAAAAATTAATTCTATAATTCTTGAGGCTAGAACTCCCAGATCAAGATCTGGAAAAGTTTAGTTTCTGGTAGGGGCTTCCTTCCTGGCTTGCAGACAGCCTCTTTGTTCTCACATATCTTTTCGTTGGTGTAATTGCATGAAAAGTGAAAGAAATCTCCTCTCTTCCTCTTCTTATAGGGCCAGCAATCTTATCAGATTAGGGCCCTGTATTAATCTGTTCTCACATTGTTGCTATAAGGAACTACTCGGGACTGGGTAATTTATGAAGAAAAGAGGTTTGACTCACAGTTTCACAGGCTTAGCAGGAAGTATGACCAGGAGGCCTCTGAAACTTACAATCATGGCAGAAGGCAAAAAGGAAGTGAGCACGTCTTCACATGTCCAAGCAGGAGAGAGGGAGTGTGAAGGGGGAAGTGCTACACACTTTCAATCAAACAGATCTCGTGAGAACTGTTTCAATCAAACAGATCTCGTGAGAACAGATCACAAGAACAGCAAGAAGGACGTCTGCCCCATGATTCAATCACCTCCCACCAGGCCTCCTCCCCTGACATGTAGGGATTACAATTAGACATGAGATTTGGGTAGGGACACATAGCCAAACCATATCAGTCCCTATGCTTATGACTTCATTTAATTTTAATTACCTCCTGAAGGCCCTATGTTCAAATACAGTCACACAAGTGACTGGGGTTGGGACTTCAACTTATGAATTTTGGAGGAACACAATTGAGTCCATTGAAGAGATCATGGGTCATCTCACCAGGTAAGCCCCCTGGATCAATAGGGGTACTAACTGATGGTAAAGGTAATCTAGCAAATATGAAAAAAGACGGATTAGGAGTATCAGTTTTGGCCTCAAGACAGCTATAGCAACAAGAACTCATACCACTAACCTTCTTTTTTTTTTTATGTTTTCTAAGAAAAAAGGACAAGACCTTGGTGGTGTTTTCTCTGACACCACTTCAAGAATTATAAAACAATGCTGAAATAAATCAGACATGACATAAACAAATGGAAAAATATTCCATGCTCATGGATAGGAACAATCGATATTGTTAAAGTGGTCATAGTGCCCAAAACAATTCACAGATTCAATGCTATTCCTATCAAACTACCAGTGATATTTTTCACAGAATCAGAAAAAAAAAAAAAGTATAAGGAATGAAAAAAGAGCCTGACTAGCCAAAGCGATCCTAAGCAAAAGGAACAAAGCTGGAGACATCACCCAACCAGACTTCAAACTATACTACAAGGATACAGCAAACAAAATGGCATGGTATTGGCACAAAAATAGACACATAGACCAATGGAACAGGTTAGAGAACCCTGAAATAAAACCACACACTGACAATCATCTGATCTTCAACAAAGCTGACAAAAACAAGCAATGGGGAAAGGATTCCCTATTCAATAAATGGTACTGGGATAACTGGCTAGCCTCATGCAGAAGATTGAACCTGGATTCCTTCCTTTCAACATATATAAAAATCAACTTGAGATGGATGAAACACTTAAATGTAACACCTAAAACCACGAAAAACCTAGAAGAAAATCTAGGAAGTACCATTTTGGACATAGGCCCTGGCAAAGATTTCATGATGCAGACAACAAAAGCAATATAAAAAAAAAAATTTGACAAGTGGGACCTAATTAAACTAAAGAGCTTCTGAACAACAAAAGAAATTATCAGCAGAATAAACATACAACCTACAGAATGGGATAAAATATTTGCAAACTATGCATCTGACGAAGGTCTAATATTCAGAATCTATAAGAAACTTAACAGCAAAAAAAAAAAAAAAAAAAAACCATTAAAAAATGGGCAAAGGACATGAACAGATACTTCTCAAAAGACAAAATAGATGCAGCCAACAAGCATATGAAAACATGCTCAACATTGCTAATCATTAGAGCAATGCAAATCAAAACCACAATGTGATACCATTTCACACCAGTCAGAATGGCTATTATTAAAAACAAAAAATAACAGATACTGGCAAGGTTGCAGAGAAAAGGGAACATTTATACACCACTGGTGGGAATGTAAATTAGTTTAGCCACTGTGGAAAGCAGTTGGAAATTTCTCAAATAATTTAATACAGAAATACCATTTGATCCAGCAATCCTATTGCTGGGTATAAACCCAAAAGAATATTAAATTGTTCTATCACAAAGACACATGCATGCATATATTCATCCCAGCACTATTCACAATAGCAAAGACATGAAAGCAACCTATATAACCATCAGTGGTGGACTGGATAAAGAAAATGTGATACATGTACACCACAGAATTCTACATTGCCATAAAGAAGAATGAAATCATGTCCTTTGCATTGATATCAATAGAGCTGGAGGCCATTATTCTAAATGAACTAACAAAAGAACAGAAAACCAAATACTGCGTGTTCTGACTTATAAGTGGAAGCTAAACATTGAGTACACATGGACACAAAGAAGGAGACAATAGACAATAGACACTTGGGCCTACTTAAGGTGGAGGGTGGGAGGAAGATAAGCATCAAAAACTACCTATGTGGTACTATGCTCATTGCCTGGGGGACAAAATAATCTGGACATCAAATCTCCATGGCACACAATTCACCCATGTAACAAATCCACATATACACTTTCTGAACTTAAAAAATAAAAGTCAGAAAAAAGAAAATAAAAAGTACTGATTTTAAAAACTAATAACTTAAAACTGCCACATGCAAAAAAATAAAAATAAAAATAAGCAAACCCAAAATGGTCCACAAAACATTCTCCTTTTATTTTGAAGGTTTTATGATGCATTGTTATCATTAACCAGTCTTTTACTATTAAATGGTCAATTGAAACAAACAGTTCTGGGACCATTCTTCTACCACTGATTAAGACTGGGGTGGCAGGTATTAGAGATAATATGCGTTTAGCCTTCTGAGCTTTCTGGGAATATTTGGTGACCTTGCCAGCTCCAACAGCAATCTGGTCCACTGCTTTGATGACATCCACAGCAACTGTCTGCCTCATACCACAAACAGAAAAACAATCCAGAGGAGGATAGTCAGAGAGACTCTCAACACATGTGGGCTTGCCAGGAATCATATCCATGATGGCAGCATCGCCAGACTTCTAGAATATAGGGCCATATTCCAGCTTCTTATCAGAACAGCAATCAATCAGTTCCTTCAGCTCGGCAAACTTGCAAGCAATGTGAGCTGTGTGACAATTTAGTACAGGGTCATAGCCAGCACTGACTTAACCTGGATGGTTCAGGATAATCACCGGAGCACTGAAGCCAATTGATTGATTATGTTTGCTGTCACCAGCAATGTTGCCATGATGAACATCTTAACAGACAAATTCTAGATACTGAAGCCCAAATTGTCACCAGAAAGAACTTCACTCAAAGCTTCATGGTGCATTTCAACAGACTTCACTTCAGTTGTAACATTGACTGGAGCAAAGGTGACCACCATGCCAGGTTTGAGAATACTAGCCTCCATTTGGCCACCAGGGACAGTAACAATACCATCGATTTTATAGACATTCTGGAGAGGCAGACGAAAGGACTTGGCAGTTGGATGAGTTGGTGATAGGATGCAGTCCAGAGCTTCAAGCAGCATGATTCTATTAGCATTGCCATCTTTACAGGTGACTTTTCATCGCTAGATCCAAGGCATGCTAAGCACTTGGTTCCAGCATATTGTCATCATTCCAACCAGAACTTGGCACACACGCTTCTATGTTGGAGTTCTAGCCAATTTTGTTTTCTTTTTTGTTTTTTGTACCTATGCCACTTCTTCCAAGAATGCAGCCAATTTTCTTAATGTAAGTGCAGACTTCCTTAATAAATTCTTCGTATTTCTTCTAACTGCAGGGTGGCTTAGTGGAATCCATTTTGTTAACACAAATAATTAATTGTTTCACACTCAGTGTATAAGCCAGAAGGGCATGCTTACAGGTTTGCCTATTCTTGGAGATACTAGCTTCAAATTCACCAACACCAGCAGCAAGCATCAGGACAGAATAGTCAGCCTAAGATGTGCCTGTAATCATGTTTTTGGTAAAGTTTCTGTGTCTTGGGGCATCAGTAAGTCATGTAGTACTTGCTGATTTCAAATTTCCACAAGGAGATATCAATAGTGACACCACATTCACACTCAGATTTCCGTTTATCTAAGACCCAGGCATACTTGAAAAAGCCCTTTCCCATCTCAGCAGCCTCCTCAAAGTTTTCAATGGTTCTTTTGTCCACCAGATGGCCAGTAGTGGTGGGCTTGCCCGAATCTTGATGTCCAATGACGATGATGCTGACATGAGCCTTTTCCTTTCCCATTTTGGCTTTTAGGTGTGCTTTTCATGACACCTGTGTTCTGGTGGCAAACCCATTGCTAAAAAGCCAAATACATTTTTTATAATACCACAGAGAGCAACCAGAATCCTGAAGGAGCTTTCCCAAGATGAGCAAACTTGTCATATGAAACAATTAAATTCAAGCATCACAGGGATAAAACGTAGTGAATTTACATACAAATTCATAATGATGGAAATGATCTAGTAATGATGGAAAAAAACAGATTTAAAAAAGGGAGAAAAATGACACCTTAATTGTCCATGAGCCAGTAAGTGGCAATGCAATTGAGTGTGCAGGTGAAAAGGCTGCCCTCTACCTATGTTCAAAGCATTCACATCTTTTTCATGAAATACCAGATAATGAATTCCAACAAATTAAAGGCATCCTTTGCTTGACTTTACTCTGAATTCTTGAAGTTTGTTTCCTGGCTCTGAATGTCACTGACCTTGTCTCACTTTTTTTGTCCTTAATCACACCACAACTGCACTGATTAACCTCAATCTACAGTGGAGGACCAATCCTGTCCTTAATCCTATCCTTAATCAGGAGGTAATGAAGTCTTTCTAGCCCATCTCTCAGCTGTGAGTGACATTTCTGCTAGTCCAGTGTAAACCAGATGCCTCTATTCTGAAAATTGGCTTCTGCTATTTCCTTGAGTCTTGTTAATAAACCTTGAAGAGTAGCAGAATATACCACCCCAAAATGTGCCACTTTGACTTAAGGATTTTCTTGAGGCAAAAGCCGTTGGGAAGAAGCAGATAACAAGATACAAAAGCTCTCTGCCCTGCCCCTATTTGCCTAAAAGCAGGGTATAAATCTGTAAAGGTGTCTCCCCTCACCACTCAACCAAGAAAAATTGAAATTAATCATCACAGACAACTCTAGACCCTCAGCGGCCTAGGGACACCCCAAGATGAATCTTCATAACAAATGTTATTAACTAGCCCTTATCTTCCATTAGTTTCCCCCGTGTGTTTACCTTCCCCAAATTTACTTTCCTAGAAACACGAAGTCCTTTTACTCTGTTTTGCCACTTCTCTAAATATTTATTTTTATTTTGTTAAGATGTTATGTAAGCCCACATTTTAAGCATTCCTTTGAGTTTCACATCATTAGTGTCTGTTGCTCGATGTGTATATATGGGGCACATGTTAATCAAATCGTTTGCTTTTCTCCTGCTAATTTATCTTTTGTCAGTCTAATTCACAGGTCCCAGCCAATGAACCTAAAATGGTAGGGGGAAAAAGGTTTTTCCTCTTCTATAGCCTGTTACTCAGATCTCTACAGGACTAGGGACTTCTTTGTCTTACCAGTAATGTTCATCCCTGGGATTTGCCTATAGCCCATGAACCCTCTTATGTTATGGTAGACTTCCTGGAATGCTGCACACCTCCTAGCTTTGATCATACAATATCACTCGAATCAATGTGCTTTGACCATCTGCAGGGATATCCCATTATTCTCTCTCTCTCTCTCTCTGTTACTGATTCCTTCTCTGGGCATACAATAACGCATTCTGTAGCTATATCTCTGCCTGGTGGTCTGGCAGAACCTGAAGCCGTCTCAGTCACCACAGGGTCTATGCATTTTGCAGTCTGTCCTAAGCCACTATAGATACTGGAGCCATGCTTGGCTATGTCATGAAAAATTATACTGGAATCATTGTAATGTACTAATACATTAATTGCCATATTTTTGTAGGAAAACTAAGTCTCAAACTACCACTCAAATCTTGCTGTCATTTTCTTTGTTTTCTGCCAAATCAAATAAACTTAGTCAAAACTATTTCTCATGAGCCTATTGGCTTTATTTTGGCATATGGAACATTTTCAATAATCTACATCATCTTGCTCACATAGAAATACAGTGGTTGACTAACTGGATTAGAAGTTAGGTAAACATTGCCAGCTGTGATTACAAACACAGTATAGGCCTTCTTGTGACACTCCCCTCCTTCTGCCCTTGTACTGTGCTGTATTTATATTTGCCATGTTAACTAGAAATTTGTTTTAAAAAGTGAACACTGCTTCTTGAGCTTGACCTTCATTTTGAATAATTCTAGTTGCTATCCTTTGTAAAGCTTAAATCACAAAGCAGCTTCGTTCCATTTGCTTATAAATCTTTTACATTATTTCAGATTTGGCTATTTTCAAAATAGAAGTGTCTTTCTTTTTCTTCAAATTGAGGTATGTCTTTTCTGTTCAGCAATACTGCTTTCATTTAACAATTAAAGTGTGAAGGAACTAAGACTGAACAATTGAGCACAGTTGCTGCTATGCTCAAGATATTTTCAAAGTTTATAGATAGCAATAAAAGTCTTCACAATGAAAAAAGTATGCAAATGTGATTAGCACTCTTAAAAAGAAAGCCAGCATATCAACACACAAAGATCTCGCCTGTAGCAACTAATCTACATTGTTAATTATCAGTCTCACTCTGGAAACTGAGCCATGATATCAATGAGATCAATGATTTTAGTGGGCTGCTAAATACTCAGCAAATAGGTCTTTACCTTAAATATAATCATTGCGATTAATTTGAACAGTTTACCAAAGTGTACAGTTAAGTGTGTAGTCTATTCCAGTGGGAAACAATGGAAAATAAAACACAAATTTTACCTTTTTAACTTACTTTTAAAATATAGGAACAAATGAAAAATATCTTCAGGTTGATCAAAAGAAATAACAACAAACTAGATCTCAAAACAAAAATCCTCAAATTCTTTCTGTTATAAATGGCCAAGGATCTTGAAGAAGATCAGAATATTCCACTTTAAAATAAGCCACTTTGGCACAGAGATTATTTTGAGCTGAAGGAAACTGAGAAACAGTAGATGCAGGAAGAGCTTTCTGTCCTCCCCTATCTGCGTAAAAGCAAGGAATAAATTTTCCATTAAAAAGGTGCCCTCCCTGAACGAGGAAGGGGAGAGCAACACTTATCATCACATAAGAGTTAATGCTAAGTCTGCATAAACCAATCTTACTAAGACAAGCTTTATCTTCCATTAGTTACTCTATTTCCTAGTCACTTTCCCACAATTTATCACTCCTAGAAAATGAAACTCTCTTTTCTTTGTCTAGTCAGTTGTCTACAATGTATTTCCTTTTGTTAAAATGGTATAAGCCCCCAAATCTAATTGCTTCTTTGAGTTTTTACTTGTTTTCTGTGAGGCCTTCACCCACATAAAAATATTAGCTTTAATAAAAACTGCGAAAGGAAAATAAATCTTGGAGCCCCCAAATCACTAAACTAAAGGAAAAAAGTCAAGCTGGGAACTGCTCAGGGCAAACCTGCCTCCCATTCCATTCAAAGTCACCCCTCCGCTCACTGAGATAAATGCATATCTCATTGCCTCCTTTGGAGAGAGAGGCTAATCAGAAACTCAAAGGAATGCATCTATTTATCTCTTATCTACCTGTGACCTGGAAGGCCCCTCCCCGATTCCAGTTGTCCTGCCTTTCCAGACCTAACCAATGTTCATCTTACATATGTTGATTGATGTCTCATGTCTCTCTAAAATGTACGAAGCCAAACTGTGCTCTGACCACCTTGGGCACATGTCATCAGGATCACCTGAGGCTGTGTCACAGGCATGTGTCCTCAACCTCGAAAAAATAAACTTTCTGAATTAACCCAAGACCTATCTCAGACACTCGGGCTTCACAACCGCATACCTTTTCTTTTGCTCATATGGCTTTTGTCAGCTTAATTTACAGGTCCCGGGGCCTGAACGTAAGAGGATAGCAGAAAAGTTTTTTCTTCTCTACAATTTATAAAGGGAAGGTTCATATTTCTACAAAAAAGAAAAGAAAGGTAATACTGTCAGTCTGTGTTCTTCTTCAGTGACTGAAGGAGGTAAACTTTAGCAAAGGAAATTACTAGCACCATTATTTTCCCCCTCACCCTTAAAAACCTTCATATTTGATAATGCGGTCAATATACAGAGGAGAATGACGTAACCCTGTATATAGTATTATAATTATAAATACATTCTCAATACAGAATCTTTTCATAAGCGTTTCAGTCAATAAATATTTATTGAACACCTATTTGATACTACATGCTGCACTAAACACTGGGTAACAGACATGGTCCTTGTCCTTACGGAGTTTACAGGAAGACAGACATGAAACAAGTAGTTACAATACAAGATGATAATTATCGAGTGCTATGATGTCAAATAAAAAATAAACCCAGGCTTAGGTAAGAAGAGAGTTTATTGCAAAGGATTATTGCAAGAGGGTGGACAAGAACTATGACAGAAGAAGTGGATGGCTATTACAATGGGGAATATGCTGACCTCTGCAAGCATCTCAAAAGCCAGGCAGAAAAAGGCTTTACTTTTGTAGGGAGAAGTGAACAAGTCTAGAAAAAAACAGTACTGGGGAGTAGGATGAGTGTGTGGATGTGGTATGATCTGACAGTACGTCATAACAAAGATTATCTTCTTGACCAAAATTTACTCAGGCTACTCTGACCATTCTTAACTGGGCCTCAACCTTGTTCTATGAAAGCTGTACACTCTCAGCACAAACAATTTTATCTATCTCTCCCCCTCCATACCAAGAGACTTGAACAAACACTAGCATAGTGTCTAACAGCTCAAGGCCATGTCTTTAGGATGATGACCCTACCACCCTTAAGTTCCCTCATGAGAAAGCTCAATGCTGCCAAAAAAATTTTCCTGAATGTTCCAACCCAAAACTAACTACAGGCCCCTGACCTCCCTTTTCTTAGAAGGATTTACTTTAAAAATAACGTACACTGCAAACCCTTTTTCTGTCCCTTTGAGACATATATGTATCTTCTACAACCCAGGAACATCTTTCTCAATGATCTGAGAGCCATTCCTTTGAAATATAATCATTGGGAAAGAGAGAGCCCCTGTCTCCTAGTGTCTGTGGGAAGACAGGCCTAATTTAGGTATGTGTCAATTAGCAAACACAGATGGCCTAACTGCACTGACATTGACCAACACCCTTACCTGCTTTTTGTAATTTCTCATGTCTCTAACTTTGTTCAAGCCCCTTCAACTCCATCCCCATCCCATCCCCTGCCCAAGTCATTTCCCCTTACTACTCCTTTGTTCTCCCTTTGAAATGTCCTCAACTTTGGTCCACCCTCAGCCAGAGCCAGCACACAACCCCTCTTAGTGGCTCTTCCTAAGACAGACTGATCTCCGGGTAAAGCAGTCTCTGATAGTTAAAGAAAAATGAAGCTGGATACTAATTAAAGGTGGCAAAGATAGAATTTACTTATTAGTACTGTTACTGGTGGCAGGTCCATCTGGGTCTGCAGCAACCTCAAATCTTGCCTTCTTAGAAGAAAGAATTGGACTGAGGGGCATAAGACTGAAGAAAAGACTGAGGCAAGTTTCAGAGTAGGAGTGAAAGTGTATTAAAAAGCTTTAGAGCAACAATAAAAGGAAGAGGCCCAAGCAGGCAACTTGAAGGACAAGTGCGTGGTTTGACCTTTTGACTTAGGGTTTTATATGCTGGCCTACTTCCAGTGTCTTGCATCCCTTTTCCCTTTATTCTTCCCTTGGGGTGGGCCGCCTGCATGTGCAATGTGTTTACTGGAGTTGTAGGCATACTGATTTGAGGCGTTGTCTCGTTACCCATGGAATGTCCTTGGAAGGCCATACTCTGCCATTTTGCCTCATAATGTGCATGCTTGAGCCCATTCACCCAACTCCTGAGATCTTATCAGGAAGCTGCTGATCCCCAGTTTTAAGTGTTTCCTATCAATATAGGAAGACTGCCTGTCCCTGGTCCCAGCTGTGACAAATTATTATTTTAGAGAAACAGTTAACAACCGCCTGAGCATCATCTGATGGTCACCTGACTTTCCTAGTGGTGTGCATGGGGGAGCCCTCTCCTGCCCTGCTTATGCCTGACTAGCTACCTACTGTAACCAGTACTACTCCAGTATAACATGAGCTCAAAGTTGAGGGGCCTGTGGAAAGGAGAGAAGCTCAACTAAAGTTTTCTCAAGTCAGATTGATGGGCATTTTGTTCCTGTTGACCAATGGGGACAAACAGTTCCACTATTCATGAAACAAAGAATGGGAATCTGGTGGCTATGATAGTTAATTTTAGATGTCGACTTGACTGGGTTAAGGGATGTTCAGGTAGCTGGTAAAGCATTATTTCTGGATATGTTCATGAGAGTATATTCACAAGAGACTGGCATTTGAATCAATAATCTGAGTAAGTACTGAGGTACAAGTAAAAATATTTTTAAAAAATAGGCTAAGGAAGATCTACCCTCACCAATGTGGGCAGGCATCTGTCAATCCATTGAGAGCCCAGGTAGAAAAATAGGCAGAGGAAAGGCCAATTCTCTCTCTCTCGCAGGTGCGACATTCATCTTTTCCTGTCTTCTGATATTAGGATTCCAGGTTCTCAGGTCTTTGGACTCGGGGACTTACACTAGCAGCCCTCTTAGTTTCGTAGGCCTTTTGGAATCAGACTGAATTATGTCACAGGCTTCCCTGGTTCTCTAGCCTGTGGATGGCACATTTTAGGACTTCTCAGTCTCCATAATCATGTTGAGTTGTCTCACATAATAAATCTCCTCATATCTCTATCTATCATCTGTCTATCTATCTACCCTTCCTATTGGTTCTGTTTCTCTGGAGAACCCTGATTAACACAGATGGCTTTTGTCTTGCCATAAGAAAACAACGGGAGCATCTATGAGTCACTTCTAATTTCTGACGGGAAGGGTGGTTCCTTGCAATAAGCAAATTCCAGGAACACAAATGTGAGGGAGGATTTCTTAATTGTTATTATTTTCCAGGAGCACAGGGCTCCGGTAAAATTCAACATTGTCAATGGAAATACATGGCAAATCACCTATCTGTGTTCGGGGATGAGGAAACAGCACCAAGTTCAGAGATGTAAGTTGCTTGCTGAATGATGGGTTGGAACAAGCAGGATAAATAGTTGGGTAGAAAATATTAGCCTGTGGCAATACAGATTAACACCTGTGTGAGGAATTTCAAGTTCAGTCTTCTTGCAACAAAAAACTGAGAGAACCAAGTAATGTAGTGACAATGGTAAATTTTTCTTGTTTTCCTGGAAAACAGAGAAGGTTAAAGTATTCCTCCACCCTTTGTGTTCCAAGAAAGTGTTTACTTACTACAAAGAACCACCCTTCTCCTTATAACTTAGTTAAGACTCACTGATGCCCCCTTGTTTATCTACGACAAAGCCAGACACAGAACCTTCAAAAAAATTTGTTTTTTGCCCCATAATTGGTTATCTATTTTGTTCCTACTGATCAATGGGAGCAAAATGCCTGTTAACCAAAGTTTGATTAAGATTCTTTCCCTTCCCCAGGTCCCTGAACTTTGGCCTACCCTCAGCCTGTGTGAGTGACAGAGACAGGAGGCAGCCAAGGGTCCCCGGAGAAACCCCGCCCTCAAGCCTAAAACAGCTTGAAGGCTGAAAAACCAAACTGCCGGTCAAGCCCACCCTTTTCCCGACTGATTCTTTCTGAATAATGCCCACCTGCGCACTGGCGGGGACAGGAGGGAGCCTCTTGAAGTTTGCGCCCTTTGCAGGGGGGAGGAGCCTGGCCTCTCCAGTTCCTGTGTGGTAACCTGAGATTCAATCTGTGAGGCAGGAAACCTGTTAGCAGGGCTCTCTCTCTCTTTGCTGTGGGTTCCTGTTTACCTTTTTCTTATATTTTTTCCTTTTCATCCAATAAATTCCATTCCCCCTCACCCGTCAAAGTGTCTGTGTGCCTAACTTTTACTGGTTGTATGACAAGAACCCAGTGTTTTCTACAACATTTTTGGCGTCTGGACGTGGGGCTTGAAGAAGGGTGAGTACTATGCAAACCTTTTATTTTTTTTCCCTTTGGTTACTATGTCATTTTCTCCTGGGACATCTTCTGAGGTTAGAGGAAACTGCACAGCACACCACCCCAACGGCTGCAGGCAGGAGCGGGATGAATTGGGAAATGTCGGCTCCTCAGCTCCCCTCCCGGCCAGAACTGGAATGCATGGCCCCAGGGTGCCCAGCAGCAGGCTGACCTGTGCTCCCTGCCCCACGTCCACAGAGCCATCCCTTCCCCTGGCCAAGAGGAACTATTTGCATAAGAATAAGAGGGTCTTCCCCAGGCGTCTTTTCTTTTCTCTACCCTGTCAGTAGTTGACTTTTAAGAGAGGCTTTTTTTTTTTTTTCCTTTTGGAAGACGTTTTGCTGGGCCGGGAATGATGGGGATTACTGTTTATATTTTCTGTAGAGTTTTAATTGTAAGAAAGGATTTGTGAGGTTGGCCTTAAGCTGTAGCCAATCTGGTGTGCTTTGCCTAATTTTCTGTATGGTCAGACTTTGCTGCAGGTCTCCATTTTTAAGTCCTTGAAACCAAGACCTACAACCATCAGGCAATTCTTTGTTCTAGGCTCTGTCATTTTACAATGGTGGCCCTGGGTTCAATCCCAGCTTAGGGAATGAGTCCTTTCTGGTTTGATATCTGCGCGACCTCTGCTATTTGTTAATTCTCTTCCCCTCCGCGAACCACCTTGGATTTTCCCTTCTCTGAGCCTTGAACAAAATTTGAAAGCCATAAATATTGGCCACTTGGCACAGCTAGAGTCAGATAGTAAGGGAGTTAAAAGGATTTTTTTTTAAGGAGTGCTCAGCTTAATTAAAAATGGATATCCAAATTATAGGTAGATTTAAAAAAACTTTACGTTTTTCTTTTCTTGGACTTTATTTTGCTAGAAAAAAAAATTGTTTTTCAGTTGACTAAATTATTTTTCTCCATTTTGACTTGCCACTTTTAATGCACACATGAGGGGAGAGACCTCTGTTTTCCTCATGGAACCCCAGGAATTAAAAGTGGATTGATCCCCCCTCAAAATCTGTTTTTGCCCCACCTGTGCCTGTTTATTAGGCCTTAGGAACTGCATATTTTCCTCGTGCTGTCTCTTAAAGGGCTCCACCTGGAGGCCAATAATCCAATTAGGAGATTGGGAAATGAAAGATCTTATGGAGACTGGGTTTTCTTATGCCTGTGTAGTTAACATATGTGTTGTGAGTGTGATGTCTATAAAAAGAGCTCTGGTTAATTGGCCTAAAGGAAGATAAGTGCACAGATCAGATATTTTTTAAAGGGAAGATAAAAGCTGTGGTACCTTTCAGTTCACATGACTTTAATCTTTGAGAAAAATAGCCTTAAAGATTATTGGCAAAAAGCAGATGTTGTCAAAATATAAATAGGTGGACTAAATTATGCAGGTCAGGTGCTAGGTTTGCTAAATGTTTTAAGGTTACAAACCACTTTTTGGGTTTTGAGAACTATTTCAGTTGCCTACTTCACAACTGGAAAGGCCTGGGGACATTTAGAACTGACCGTGCCCTTAGTTATGCTGAAAGGCATCAAACCTTGGCTGCACCTAGCACATAATAAAAAAAAAAAAAAACTTACCAGGTTTTATACTAAAGTTAAAAATTGCTAGTGGTTACCATTATAGCATGTAATTGAAACTACTGGGAATAAATTTACATGTGAGATGTATGGGAACAATAAAATATGTTTTTAATAAAAGATTATAAGAAGGCATGGAAATGTAAATTCTTGCCTAGGGTTAAAGTATTGTTTTGGATTAGATAAAATAAAGCTAATAGTTCAAACAAGTGATGGAAGGACTGTAAAAATTAATCTTGCAAAAATTCCGTGTGTGAACATATTGACTACATTCAAAAAGTTATATAGTTTTTCTGTAAATTAAACATTGAAATAAAAGCACAGCAAGGTACTCTTAAGGCATGAATCTGCTCTTTAGCAAAATTTGTAAAGGATTATAAAAGGTTTTTGCTTTTTTAAAATTTCTGAGTCATTTTGGCAAAATAATTTACGGTAATCTGGAATTCTATTTTATAACATCAAGTGTTTTTAACCTCTAACATATTTAACAGACTTTTCAAAATCAAACTTCAGCTTCAAAATTTTCTTTCCTGACACCTGGCTTTTGGAGTCTTCAGAGGGTCCATGGAGTATCCAAAAGAGAGGTAAACAGGATTATTTGACATGTTTAGGTACATGGGATTGCTAACATAGTGTTCGATCTTCTTTAGGCTATATTTTGGTGAATAATATTAATATATGTTCCAAAATTGTATGGCATTTCTAAAATTCTAATGTCTGAGTATATGCTATCAATCATAACTAAGGTTGGTATGTTAACTTATTGTAAAACATGGAAATAACCAAACTTCTTTGTCAATTGTGTTTCTAACTGTAACTACCCTGGATATTTTGTTATTCATAGACAATTGATGTCTTGTTTTAATCCTTCTCAAAAGATGGTTTATAATAAGCTATAGGACTCTGACAGGTGCTCTCATATACAAGTTTCTGATAACTTTGGAGATTGTGACATTGGAGTAAAGGAGAAACATACAGGACTCCTAAAGACCTAAAATGTTCATGAATATCAAACAAAACCAGAGTTAACTAAATGAACTGAACGCAGAAAACTGAAGCAATCTTTTTGACTTTTGCTTGGAGTGTTACTGATCCTTTTTTGTTTTTTTAGAGTCAATGAAACTTATTTTGAACTATTTACAGCCTTTGATAATTGAGTAATGTATACTCCTCTGAACAAAATTTGGAGCATGTTTGTTTCTCTCTGCCTATTTCTTCTAGAATTTGTAACTATCTGTGAGTATTCTTAACTTATGGCAATATAGTTATTTTCATCTGTGCAATAAGAATCCATTTTCTTTTGCAACAGGATGCAATTGGAGAAACTGGTTGTTTTACCAAGGCTTTGACTGGAAGGGTATGCTTTTCTTTAAGGAGTCAAGCTCAACTTGCAGAGCTGATAAAACCCCGTGCGGAGACTGTCCTAATACCCTTCCCAGTGCTGTCCCTATACAGGGTTTTGGACCTGTGGTCAGTAAAGAATGTCACTTTCTAACAGGCCCAGAAGCTCCAAGTTTATCTTGGGACCTTAAGAGGAAAGGATCACCCAACTTACACGTATTTGAGGATACAAACCAATGGCTGGGCTCAGCTTTAAAAGGTCTTATCTGAGATTCCTTGTGGAACAGAGGTCTATCAAAGCCAATCTAAAAGGCCTATGTAGAAACAGTTATTTTTGCTGTACTTTATGCAAATAATCAGGCCAAATATAAGGTCTATTTTGCAAACAACTCAGTCCTGTCATGATTGTTTATTTTAACCAAAAATAAGGACTGGAGAGAAATTACACTTCAAAACTTATACATTTCTCATTAAATTCTAAACTCCTTAATTGTTTTTAAGTTTTTGCCTGCATTTTAGACTTACCCTGCTTATTCCTGTGAATCAACCAGCAGTCTCTGGCTGCAGCTCAGAAGGAACAAAAGGGATGGGTAATGTAAAAATCTGGATCAACATCCTAGTTCTGAGCAATTATCCTGCAAATCCTGCCAGGTAATGGAAATAAATAGGATGCCCATCACCCAGAGAGTTCCGTTTTGGGAAAGTAAGACCAAGGGAGCTAACCAAAGCCAAGCATCATGCACCCAAATCCTGGCAAGCATAACCATAGCTACCAGCTATCTGGGCGTGTCATAAGACATCCTTTACTCTCCCTTGTGGGAGGACTCAATTCCACAGCTTCATCTTATTATTTGGCTTATAAGGAGTCCATGTACCTATCCCTGCAAGACACATTTTTGTCCCATACTCAATTCTAAGCTTCGGGTCAGAGCCCTAGGAAAGAAAACTGGATCTGAGAGATTCAAAGGCAGATGATAACAGAAGTTAAAAGGCACAGCATAGGTGAGCATGACTGATTTCTGCCAATTAAACCAAGCTTCCCATTTCATGGATAAAGGTCACGCTAATGTCCATGGCATAAATCAGGTCTAGGGAATTCAAAGACTACTGACAACAGGGGAGATAGGGTGTACGTGGGAAAGAGTGGATACTTCTACCCCCTAGACGCCCCTGTTAACATGGGTGAAAGCCACTTTAACACCCATGGGTGGGACCCTGTCATGGTCACCAGAACTCAGGGATACAAAGACAGAAGAAAGTAAGACAATGCTTTGCTTTCTCTCCCTCATGTACCACAGGTATTTGCTAGGAAGGGAAGAGAACCTGGGATGCCTTGCTTCCCTCTTTCTAGATGAGTAGCCATTCATCTTCAGTCTGTACCCCTTTGGAGTGTACCCTGAACCCCCAGGACTCCTTTGAAAAAACCACCTTCTTTTTTCCTCCTCTGTCCTCTCTTCACTGATAGGTAATTGTGTCTCTGTACTACAGGACACTCCCCTCGGATGCATCCTCCAAATTGGGAAACGTTAATTTTTCAAATCTTAAACTTGTTGGCTTAGGATTGGTCTTGGGGAAAGGAACCAAGAAGCCTGACATGCCAGCAAAAGGGTGAAAGGTTGGGCTTTTGGCCTCCCTCTCCCTGTGCAAACCAGTAAAAGGGCTCAGGATTTTTTAGTTGTCCTTACCCCTGCTTGTTTCACTTTGATACATGTTTTCCAATAACCTGGTTTGTCTCTTCTTGCCTTCAGGCCATCAAACTCCAGTCATGTAACTGGAGTCTTGGATTATGGCCCCTTTTGCCGGGAACCCTTAGATAAGCCTCTGAGGGAGATCTGACTACTGTTTTCCCAAAACAGCACCCCGTGTCAGCAGGAAGCACTTAAGATCAGTCTTCATCCTTATCCTTATCCTTATCCTTATCCTTATCCTTATTCTAATAGCAGTTAGATGTACTTTTTTTTTTTTGAGATGGAGTTTCGCTCTTGTTGCCCAGGCTGGAGTGCGATGGCATGATCTTGGCTCACTGCAACCTCTGCTTCCCAGGTTCAAGCAATTCTCCTGCCTCAGCCTCTTGAGCAGCTGGGATTACAGGCATTTGCCACCATGACTGGCTAATTTTGTATTTTTAGTAGAGACCAGGTTTCTCCATGTTGATCAGGCTGGTCTCGAACTCCCCAACCTCAGGTGGTCCGCCTGCCTCGGCCTTGCAATGTGCTGGAATTACAGGCGTGAGCCACCACGACCGGCTGGCAGTTAAATGTACTTCTTTAGAGTGGGAAATAATAGAGACAGGAGGCAGGCAACGCCCCCCACCCACCCTTCCAAAACCCTGCCTTCCAGCCTAAAACAGCCTGAAGGCTGAAAAACCAGACTGCCAGTCCCAGATGAAGCCTGCTCTTTTTCTGACTATTTCTGAATAACGCCCACCTGTGCATTGGGAGGTTGGGATGGGGCCTTGGGAAGTTTGCTCCCTTTGCAGAGGAGAGGAGCCTGGATTCTCCTGTTCCCGTGTGGTAACCTGGTATTCAATCTAGGAGGCAGGAAACCTAGCAGGACTCTCGCTTGCTTTGCTGAGGGTTCCTGTTTACCTTTTTTTTTTTTTTTTTCTTTTTGCCCAATAAATTCCATTCTCCTTCATCCTTCAAAGTCTCGCATGCCTAACTTCCTGGTAGTGTGACAAGAACCCATTTGTTTTCTATAACACCAGCAGATAACCATTCCTGAGAATAGTCTGGCCTCAGAATAACATTCTCTTATTTACTATCCCATCATGCCACCCTGCACTTTCATTCCACTTCCTCGTACCTGCTTCTGTATAGCCCTTTTTACTTTGTATTAAAGAAAACTGTTTTTTTCCCAATTCTTGGAATTTGTTGATGTTTGGTCACAGATTCACCCTTTTCCAATAGTACCTCTCTCCCTTTGCAATAATCCTTCTGAATAAAGTCTCTCTTTACTACGTCCAGATTTGTTTTTCTATTTGCCAGTGGCTAGAGAGATAGGCATGGGACAAATCACAGAAAGCCCTGGATTCTATCCCAAGGCAATGGCAAACCACTGAAGGTTTTCTAAAACAGAGTGACAAGATCAGATTTGCTTTATGAAAAATCAGGCCTAAGGGAGGAGAAGAGATTTCTGCCTTGGCCTTTGTGATGTTGGTGGGGCACAGGAGAGAGAGAGATTGGGGAGGGAGGAGGTGATGTTACATTCATTCTGAACACGCTGAATTTGAGGTGACAGGGAGACATTCAGCTCGAGCTATAGATGTGATTTTGAGGCTTGTGGGGAAAGACATATATTGGAAAATCAACAGCATAAACATGATATTTAAAGCCCTGGAGTGAATATGCTCTTCAGTTTCAAACTGTGACACGTTGGTTTTCTTCTCTTTTAGTCCCAGCCTTCCCTGTATCATTTCACTCCAATTTTAACCTTCTCTATTTTTGTTCCTCTTTGTTTGTTCTTACCTCTTTAAAATTCATGAAGACTAATGTATAAGCTATGAAACCAAGCTTTGCATCAATGAAAATCTAGACGAATATTTGTTATTCCTCTCAGGCCACATAGCTTCATTTAACACATTTAAGTAGCTGCTAATTGCGCTCTCCACAATGAAATTGAGTAAGTATAAATTTTTTTCTGAACTTACCATACAGTAGTATCTAAAATAGAGATTGGCAATATCTTTCGTTCCAAATGTACAGGATGGGTAGAGAAACTACAACTTCCTAAGGGCTTTACTAGATACTACATTGGAAGTCTTGTGGCATAGAAAGACAAGGAGAAATGAAGAAAAATGTAAGAATTTAGGAGAAAAGATAAAGGAAAAATAAAGAAGGAACAAAAAGTAGAAATCATTAAAGCACTTATCATGGGGAGATTCAAAATACAGGTGGTTGGGAATACCAGTATTCACATTGAGGAAGTCCCAGTGCCTTTATGTTGAATTTTAAAACAATTTGGTAAATGTTGGAAGGTGACTTGGCTATGATAGAACACCTTGAGAATAGTGTCAGTACCTGTTCTAGGTCCTCTTTCTAGAAATAGAAGAGAGTCTAAAATAAGGTCAAGTTTACTTTGAAGAACTGAGTTATGGAGCTCCAACCAGGTTGCTGAAATATAGCACTTCTCAAAAATTTCCCCAGTCATCTTAGGAGGTTCCATGTCCGCCTGTAAGTGAACCTATCAGCTCTAATCCCTCCTGTTCTCTCACATCCACTATTAAAACACTGTTCCCATTAATCCACTTGGTATAATTCTACTGCAGCAACTATGCATCACAGGCAAGCCTATGTACGTACCACAGCAGCTGATTCCAGAGCCTCCCAACACCTGCCATAAGCCAAAAACCAACTGCAGGGGCTGTGAGCACTTTTCTCCTTCCCCTTTCTCCCATACTCCTTTTGCTTCAGAATGTTACATTGTCTCTTTTAAACAGGTCTGTCCTTTTCTAGCCCTCTCTCCTCTAACCATCCAATTTTTCACTCAATCTACTATGTGCCCAGCACTGTGCTAGTTGCTAGGGTTACAATGGTGAAAAAAACAAACAGTCCTTGGTTTTGTGGAGTTTATAGTTTAATGATGAAAATAGTTCAAATAATGCTACGTACTTTACACATGTTTTTCTTACCACTACTCTGCTGGGTAAGGACTGTTATTTATTTTATAGTACTAGACACATTACTTGCCTAGGTTCATATTGCTAGCTGGAACAGAATCAAAATTATAAACTCTGGCCTAATAGCCTCCCACAAAACTAGTCCGCAAGGGTAGACAGTTTATGGAGGTCAGACCTACCACCCTCCTCACCCACATCACTCTTCCATTGACCCCTTTGCACCAATTCAATGTCCTTTTCTGAGGCCTGTTCCCCACCCCTCGCTAGTAGTTTATGTATAAAAATAGGTATAAAAATAAGATAGAGAAATTAGGCAGAGGGGAGGGATTCTGTGTACTAACAGCATCTATGAAAAACTCAGTAGGCCAAAAATGCTATTATACCAGTCAGAAAAAGGAACCTACCAAGGATAATCACATAGTGAAATACCTTTGAGGTTGGTGCCTGCAAAGTTGCTATATCTTTTAACAAAATAATGATAATCAACTTGGCCCAAAGAGGACTCCTCTTACCCAAAGGAAATCTCTTTGGTTATAAATAAGTTGTAAAATGGAAGGGTTAGAGCACTAAGGCAGCAGAATTAGGGACTTTATCTGAGTATGGGCTGAGTATGGGATGTTCCTGGCAACAGGGATTCTCAGCAAGTCACCACACAAGTGCTTGCTGGCAGGTGAGCTGTCTCCACATTCAAAGGAACCACTGGGCTCCACTCCCTCTGTTGTGGCTTTTGAATTCTTTCTCTGATTGTGAGGACTGATATGTGCTGAGCAACCCCTGCTTTTTCACTTGGGCTCCCTAGGGCTAAGGAGTACACTTCTGAGAGATGGACAACAGGCAAAATAAACTCTAGCTGTCTCTGTAACAAGCAGTGGAGAAATGACCACTACCATACTGACTGAATTCTAAACCTGTTTTCCCCAAATCAGAGAATTACAACCAGTGCTGCATTTTAAATTGTAATTTACTTCCTAGCATGTGGAGTTAATATTTTTAAAAAAGCCTTAAATGTTCTAATGCCCTTAGATTATTGTTTCCTCCTTAAAATACTAATCTGTTTGGAGCCAGGGTCAAGGACTGCTGCTTCTGTTGTTGTTCTACAAATTTTACTTAGTATAAACAGACTGCTCATACAGGGTTAATGAAAGATCTGTCTGTACAGCATAAAACCAGTGAGGTAAAGCAAGAAAAACCTGCCAATCAACTGATTGTTTAGACTGTACTTGACAATAAAGAATTAATTGATACTTTACAGAATTGACTGAGCTGCACACCTGCTAAATTTGTTACACAGTCATAGTACTATCCCAAACTGTGGCCATTAGCCAAATGTGATTATTTTAAAGTTAAATAATTTCCAAAAATTCAGCCCCTCAGTCACACTAGCTCAATTTCAAGTGTCAGTAGCTAATGATTGCTGTATATTGAAAAGTGCAGATATAGAACATTTCCATCATCACAGAAAGATCTATTGGACTGCACTAGTATGGATGATGAAGTTATGTTGCTATATTGAGATAATTCTATTCAGTACACATTTACCAAACATCCACTCTGGGCAAATGATGATTCCTACTCTCTAGGAGCTAACATTTTCCTGAGACAGATATGTGTACAACCACAAACTGTAACACAGGGCAAAAGTGCTAAGTGTTCTAATTATGAGACCAAAGAGAGAAAGTAATTCTGACTCAGGGGATTTGGGAAGGGCTTATTGTTGCAGGTGGTATAGAAGCTGGGTTTTCAAGAAGGGTAATGAGAAAATAGAAATTGACAGGGAGTGAGAGAGAAGGGGAGAGGAGTAGAAGAAGCCTGTCAGTAGAACAAGAGCAAAAGGTACTGAGGTGGCAAGTTGTGGACCAATGTGTGACACTATGAGTATAGTATTTTGGGGATTATTATTTTTTTTTCAGGGTTTAGAGACAAGATCTCATTCCTTTGCCGAGGCTGGATGGAGTGTAGTGGCAGGACCCCAGCTCACTGAGCCGTAGCCTCTCAAGTGGCTGAGACTATGGGTCTAAACCACCATGCCTGGCTAATTTTTTATTATTATTATTATTTGTAGAGATGGGATCTTGCTATGATTCTCAGGCTAGTCTCTATCTGCTGGCCTGAAGTGATCCTCCCACCTCAGCCTCTCAAAGTGCTGCGATTATAGGCGTGAACCACCGCACCTGGCTTTTTTTTTTTTTTAAATTGTGTATATTTAAGGTGTACGCCATCATAATTTGAAATACATCTCCGTAGTGAAATGATTACTACAGTCAATTAACGTATTCAACTTTTTTGTGTATGTGGTAAGAGGACCTAAAACCTACAGTACTCTTGGGAAATTTTCAGTCTGTAATACAATATTATTAGCCATAGTCCTTCTGCTGTATATTAGATCTCTAATTCATCCTATATAAATGCAACTTTGTATCGTTTGGCCTATGTCTCCCTGTTTCTTTCCCCTCCCTGCTCTGAAAACCACCATTCTACTCTGTTTCTGTGTATTTGACTTTTTTAGATTCCACATATAAGTGAGATCATGCAGTATTTTTCTTTCTGTGTCTAGCTTATTTCACTTAGCATAATGTGTATTTGTATTTGTTGCACATTTCAAAGTCTAATTTTTAAAATTCCTTTATAAGATTTTTCAGTTCAGTTATTTTAATATTCATGATGAAAATATCTTGGTTCCTTTCCTTGTGATTTAAAGATTATTTAAAGATAAGTTTGCAATCCAACTATTGCTGCCAGGCTAATATTTCTTTTTACATATATAAACCAGAGATTCAATTTATTAATTTATAATAAGATACATAGCTGTCAACTGTCCAGGTGCTTGTGTCCACTGAGCAGTACCCTCTCTCTCTATAGGCAAATTTGTAAGGGAAGCCAAATTAGAAATACAGGATCACTTTGAAGAGCCTTGAATCTAAGCAAGAGGAATTAGAGGATAGTCCTAATAGCTAGTGTCATCCAGACATCACAGCCTGATGCATCCATCTGAATTTACCTGAATGATTATTCCTTAAGTACAATGTATAGCGTGCCATTTCTGTACTCAGAATCTGCAGTAGTTTCTTCTTCCCTAAATTAGAGTTAGTCCAAACTCTTCTACCTGACTTTTAATATTCTTCTTAATCAAGTAACATTTACTTAGTTGAATTTATCTCCCATTAAGGTACATAACATGAAACAATTTGATGCAGCCATTTTGAGGTAATCATTTTAACACAGTCATTTTGATGTTAAGATCTTTTAATGATGTTGCTTGGGCAAGATCATTTTAACACACTTAATATCTCATTTGACAGATTCTAAAACACAAACCATTATCTGTCGGCTTTTTTAAAAAAATGACCAAATATGACATGTAACATCTATGATCCCCAGCCTATTTCCACTTCCCTCCCATATCCACTCAAGCACATTCTACTCTATTTTCTTCACGCCTTTCTCGGTCGACGTCTAATAAGTATTTGTTAATGAGCTAATAGAATGTAAGCTAGTCTCTACATTGTTTTGTATATTTGCTATGGCTTTCTCATCATTTCAAAGTGAAGTCACTTTTCTTTAACTTGGATCTTATTATAAGTAGATTCTTAAGGTATTTTTCTCTACTTCCCTGTTTAGATGTCTTGTGATCATTTTTAATCCCTACATATGCAGTCTAGTAAATAATTTACCTAACAGTTCAATTCCCAGCAGACCGGTTTTTTGTTGTTTATTGAGATTTTTTGTTTTTGTCAACTACTCTGATAACCACTGGTGGTATTCAAGGTTTTTTCTATTAGTATGAATGTTTAAAACATGGCAATGTTTGTATTGTTCCCAGCATAAATTAAGACCTGTGACATTTATTAAAATGATATCACCACAGTGGTATTTCACTTGAAAGTAACGCTCCTCTTTTTATTCATGCTGATGAGGTTTTATTATAAATGGGAGCAAGTGGTCTTCATTAAGATAATCAGTGACTTGCTACTTGCTAATTCCACTGCCATCTTTGCAGTGTGTATGCTTCTTTGCTTTCATATAGTATTTGAAACTCTCTTATATCTTTCTTCCCTTGTGTTTCATGTCATCAGGTTCTACTCATTTTTCTCCATCGTCTTTGACTTTTCCTTCTTTGTCATCTTTACTGCCTTCTATTTTTCAATCCACTCTTTTCTTATAGCAATCCCATAGTTTCGCTCCTTTGTCTCAAAGGCGCCTCAAACTCCTCTTGTTGAAAATTAAACTCATAATCTCCATCCTACTTCCATAAACATAATCTCCATGCAATATTCTTCAACTCAGAAAATGTTATCACTGCTTATCTAGCTTTACAAGCCAGAAAATTGGAAGTCATTTTTGATTCGTTTCTCTTCTTCACTTTTACATGCACTCTACCATCAAATCCTGCTAATTATACTCCCTAAATGTCCGTTTATCTCTGTTTTCACCATTACCATCCAAGTTCAGTCCGCCATAATTTCTCCCCATAATCATTTCCTAACTGGTTTCCCTGTAACTAATCTTGCTCTTTTACAATCCATTTTTATATAATTGTCAAATGGCTATTCTTCAAGTAAAATTGGATCACCTTCTCCACTTAAGACTCCTTTTAAATGAGTAGTTTCTCACTTGCTGATATAAGCCAAACTTTTAAAAATAGCTAGAAAAGCTTTCCATGATCTGGGCTTTGTCTCATTCTCTTGTTTCTTTTATTTATTTATTTTCAGTATAGTTTACTCCTTTTGAATCTCTGGTTTCATCTCAAACCCTTATTTCCTTTGCTTTCACTGTGTTTCTTGAATATGAGGATTTATGTCTTCCATCACTTGTGTAAAAGTCTTTAACATTATTGCTTTGAATATTCCTCTTCCCATACCCATTACTCTTTCCTGCTAGAATTATTATTAAACATAGATTGAGTGTTCTATCCTGAACCTTTCCTATTATTGATCTCTGCTTTTTAAAATAGTGTTATGAATTATTTCTTTAGATCTGCTGTTTATTACTATTATTTCTGTCAACTTTTGCTCATGGCAGTTTGTGTATTGGTATGCTTTGTAATTTATGATTGTGAGTTTGTGTTTGGTGGGGTTTTTATTGTGGCAATCTTGGGATAAGGGTGTATCCTTCTGGAGATATTTGGTATTTGTGTTTGCTTCTGACAGGTTCCTTAGAAATGTCACCAGAATAAGATCATTTATTATGTCAATTTATTGGCTTTGGTGTTCCTAGAATATGAAAGTAGTATAAAATTCATATGAGGGAAAATCTGTAGTAATGAATTTTCAGGGGAAAAATCATTTTTATAATCTAGAGGCCAGGACAATATAAACAGACTATCTTTGCTGGTAGCTTTATATTTTCTAATCTGTCTTTATTCTTTGGGTATAGACAATGAAAGTATTTTGGCTTTTTAAGAGAGTCTCAGTTTTAAATTCCTACTTCTCACAGGCCCAAGCCCTAGCCCCCTGTTCCTATGTGGCCATTAAATTTAAGTCTCATTTATGAAAAACAGCAAATATGCTCAGATAAACTAAAATATAAATTCATTTATTCAACAAATATTTATTAAATGTCTACTATACCAACCACTTTAGAGGCACTAGAGATAGAGAAGAAAATAAAACAAAGTACTTGTTATCATGGAATTTATGTTTACTACTCCTGCTTTGAGGTTCATATTTGTTTGGGGCCTGTTGAGAAAAAAGTATATCAAAAACTTAAAAATTAGGTGATAGGATCTATATGACCATTCAGTACAATACTGGGGCATTGTGTAAAGGGTCTATCCAATGATTATTTTATTCTTTAGGGGAAGATACTTTGTTTGACATGTTATTTATTAAGACCCAGAACCTATAAAGTTACATATTAACTTATTGGCATTTGTATAGAAGATATGCAAATTATTTCTATTTCATAGAAAGGATAACTCCCAAGATTATGGTTTTATTGGTGTACAGGACATTAACTAATTCTGTATTTAATGTGACAAATGTATTTAAGCATACATTTCCTGGTGGACTATAAAACCCCTATTCCTCTAATTCTAATTCTTTGACCAAGCTCTACCATTCTACTCATTCTCTTATTAATGAATTAAATAAATCTTTAACACATCCTAACTTCACATTTATATGAGAATCATGTTTATAATTTTTAATAAATCATAGATTGATAGACTCTAAGAATTTACTGCAAGTCCTGATATGCTTATAAAAGGATATTTGCTATATTTTATTCAGAATTACTAGATATTTTGTAGGATGAGGTTTTCCCTTTATCAAATTCATCATATTTCAGAAAATAAACATGCTCCTCTCTGTGCTGTAAGCACACTGGCCTGTTTTCAGTTCTGCTAAGTTCTACATTGCTTCTGCTTTCTGGGACTTTGCAGAAACCTTTTTTCTGCCTGGAATTCTCCCTCTAATGCCTATTTGCTTTTGCTTGCTTAACTTCTATTCATCCTCCAAGTCGCAAAACATATTTCCTCAGGAATCTTTTCTTGATCCCTGAAAATTATTGTGGGTCCTGCTGTAAGTTTTTAATTTTATTTAATTTTATTTATTTTTTTTAGCTCCATGTACAGTTCCTTCACAGGCAATTATCAAATATGTAATTCACTTATTAGGTACTTTGTTGTTTGACAATTATGTCCTCACATGATTGTAATAAAGCTTCACATTAATAAAAAAGAAATTGTCTCTTTTTCATAATATTCTCAGTTCCTGTCACAATCCTTAGAGCATAGTACCTCTTTGTTAGAAATGTGTTTAATGAATTAACAAATATTCATTATCTTCTTTCTCCCCAGGTAACCCAGTTATGCTCATGACTTCAACTAATATTTATATTGATAATTCTCACATCTATATGTGTAGGTTTTGCCTCACTTCTGAGTTCCAGGTCCATATTTCCAGTTATCTTTTAAAGACCAGTAGTTGAAGGTAGTATACATACTTTAAATACAACTAGTTCAAAATTTAACTCACTGTCTCTTTCTACACATCTGTATCTACTTTTTTATTTCCTGTAGCCCCACCATCTACACAGTTCTCAATACTGCAACCCCAGAATCAATTTTCTTTCACTACCTATATACAGTTAGTAAATCTTGTCAATTCTATGTCTAAGAAGTCTTGATCAGATTTAGCCCTTCACTATCCCAGTGCTATACTCCCTTACTTTTGTTCTTCATTTTCTCTCAACTATTTTAACAGTTCTTATCTTTCTATTATCTACACAGTAACCAGTTATTTTTCTTAAAATAGAGATTCTATAAATAATGCAACTATCCAGCTCAAAAACTTTAAAAAAATAAACTTCAGTGCTCTCATTACCTTTTGAATAAAACTTGAACTTCTTAGCACAATACAAAAAACTTCACAATCTGACTAGGTCCATTTTTCTATTTTCATCACATTGGTGAACTCTGTACTCTAGGAATAAGTCTATTTGCTTATTCTTGAACATTTATAGTTTTATACTTCCATGCTTTTGTTCATGTATCTTATACCAACAATACTTTGCCTGTTTTCTTCATTTTCCAAAATCACATCACACATATCTTTGAAGATCTACTTTTACATAAAAGGTAAATTCAAGGTCAGAGCTTTTACATAAAAACTTTCCTATTGCTTGACTTTCCAGCTCTCCCAATTACTCCCAGGAAAAATTAGTTCCTCTGCCCTCTCTGCTTTCTTACAGCACTTTTTCCATTATATTTTATACATACCCTTACAGAAAATATAATCCAGATTGTGGTTGGTGCATAGCCAGAAACAGCTAGCGGTTCAAGTATGTTTGGACATGTTCTGACAAACTGATAAGAAAGGCTCGATTGAAGTCTGTTTGCTGAGGAATCATCTGAAAAATAAATCCAGCTGCATCCACTGCTGCAGTTCAAAAATATCTGCACATGTCAAGCAAGCCTAAAGATGGACCAAACAGAAGTCTATTTAGAAAAAAGAATGAGAGGCTTGGCGCAGTGGTTCATGCCTGTAATTCCTCATTTGGGGAGGCCGAGGAGGGTGGATCACCTGAGGTCGAGAGTTTGAGACCAGCCTGACCATCATGGAGAAACCCTGTCTCTAAAAATACAAAATTAGCAGAGTGTGGTGGCACATGCCTGTAATCCCAGCTACTTGGGAGGCTGAGGCAGGAGAATCGCTTGAACCCGGGAGGTGGAGGTTGCAGTGAGCCTAGATCATGCCATTGCACTCCAGCCTGGGCAATAAGAGTGAAACTCCGTCTCAAAAAGAAAAAAAAAAAAAAAGAAATTTCATAAGAGTTTAATAAAGAAATAGCCACGTGCTGTGCCATGCACCTGGAGTCTCAGCTACTCAGGAGGCTGAGGAAGGAGTATCGCTTAGCCCCATGAGTTCAAGGTTTTTAGTGTATTGTGATCATACTTGTGAACGGTGTAACCACTCAATGGGTTCACCTTGCCTGCTGACTCGACAGAGCCAATTTATCAAGACAAGGGAAATGCAATAGAGAAACAGTAATTCACACACAGCCCACTGTCCAGGAGACCGGAGTTTTATTATTATTGAAGTAAGTCTCCCCGAGCATTCAGGATCAGAGTTTTTAAGGATAATTTGGTGGTTAGGGAGCCAGTGAGTCAGTAGTTCTGATTGGTTGGGTTGGAGATGCGATCGTAGAAAGTTGAAGATGTCCTCTTGTGCTAAGTCATTTCCTTGGTAGGGGCCACAAGACCAAATGAGCCAGTTTATCCATCTGGGTGGTGCCAGCTGACCCATTGAGTGCGGGGTCTGCAAAATACCTTAAGCACTAATCTTAGGTTTTACAATAATGATGTTATCAGGAACAATTTGGGGAAAGAGACCATTGCAGCCTCCAGCTGCAAACCATAATTTCTAATCTTGTGGCTAATTTGTTAGTCTTGCAAAGGAAGTCTAATCCCCAGGCAGGATGGGGATTTGTTTTGGGAAAGGGTTATCATTTTTGTTTCAAACTAGAAACTATAAGTTCCTCCCAAAGTTAGTTAAGCCTATGCCCAGGAATGAACAAGGACAGCTTGAATGTTAGAAGCAAGATGGAGTTGGTTAGGTCAGATCTCTTGCTGTCTCAGTTATAATTTTGCAATGGTGGTTTTAATAGCCACTGCACTTCAGCCCGGGCAACATAGTGAGACCCCATCTCCAAAAAACAAAACAAAACAAAAGGCATGATAAGCATATAACTTCCTAATACACAAATAATTTCCAAAGAGAAACAAGGTTTTTGAATACAGCACAGCCTGTGCTATTCACATCTGTAGGGGGCTACATAAGGGTCTAACATCAGAAAATAAAAGTAGAGAGCTAATAAAATGTATGTACTAGTGTTATCTTGATCTAATTTGTTCTCAACAGCTGATAAATCCTGAGAAATGTCCAGTTTAAAAAGTATTAGTAACTATTTTTGACAGTTATTTTCATTCATCGTCTCTCTTCTGTAATAGCAATCATATGTTGAGATGTATTATCCTCACTTGGCTTCAGGAATACCATTCTTTATTCTTTATCAACCTTTCTGACTGTTCTTGCTTAATCACCTTGGTTGGATCTTTCTCATCTCCCAGACCTCTACACATTGTAGTTATCCAAGTCTAAATCCCAAGACCTCTTTCTTTTCTTCTACTTACATTTGTGTCTTGAGTGAACTCATTCAGGCTGATGGCTTTAAAATACCATCTCTACATAGACAAGTCTTAAAACTCCAGCCTTGACCTTTGCCATGAATTGCAGACTCAATCTAATAGCCTGCTCAACATCTTCACTTAGGTATGTAACAGACACCTCAAACTAAACATCCTCAACTGAACTATTGACTCAACACCCCGTAACCAACTTGCCCCACAGATTTCTTCATCTCAGTTAATGGCAACGCCATCCTTTTTGTTGCTTAGGACAAAATGTTGGGTGTTAATCTGATTTTCGATTACAACTCCAGTCTCATATATCAGCAAATTCTGTTGGCTTCTAAAATACAGATTATCCAGAATCCAGCCATTTCATACCACCTCCACTACTACTACCCCAGCCTGAAGTCATCATCCAAGCAATATATTTTTAACTAGTCTCCTGGTTTCCACCCTTGCTCCCTCCTCTAGAGCCGTTAATTCTCTACACAATAGAGTGAATCTTTTAACATGTAAATTAAATCATGTCACTCTCCTCCTCCAAACACTTCAGTGGTTTCTCATGTCACTCAGAATAAAACCCAATTTCTTGGCATGGTATACAAGGGACTCGAGCTAGTCCTTGGCTTCCTGTCTTATCTCATATCTAATATTCCCTTCCTTTCTCACTCAGTGTCAGACTTATTGGCTTCCTGCTGTCCCTCAAACTGGTCAGGTAAGTTCTTGCTTCAGGGACTTTGTAGAAAATCTTTTGCCTAGATTGTTCTTCCTTCAGACACCACCATTTCATTCAGATTTTGCTCCAATGTTACCTTCTCGCAAATAATTTTCCTGACCATCCTACTTCAATAAGCCACCTTCTCATCTTCCATCACTATCTATTCACTTATCCTGCTTTATTTTTCTCTTCATGTATTTTTTTATTCTAGTTTGTTATTGTCTGTCTCTCCCACTAGAGTGTAAACTCCAGAGTAGCAGAAACTCTGTTTATGTTCACTGATAATTTCCTAGCATCCAGAATAGTGCCTTGTATTTAGCAAAAGCAAAAAGAATGTTGAATTAACCAATAAATGAATGATGTTTAATATGAGTAACAGGACTAACAAATATACTGTTAAGGGTCAAAACCTTAGAGTTAGAAGTGCTACAGAGATTTATGTACAGCAGTCATTAAGTAATTGAGTATATGTTGCCTTTTCTGGTTTTTAAATCAAAAATTAAAAAATATTTGCTGGGTATGGTGGCTCACTCCTAAAATCCCAGTGCTTTGGGAGGCTGAGGTGGGAAGATTGCTTGAGGACAGGAGTTCAAGACAAGCTGGGCAACAAAGTGAGACCCTCTCTCTCCAAAAAAGTTTTTTAAAAGAAATTATTTAATTATTCTTCATAAAATGGTATAATTTAAGAACATCTGATGACATATTGTGTTCATAAATGTAAGAGTTGATAGATATCTGAGCATGTGCATGATTCAGTCACTGAGTTTAGACAGTGCTGTGGTGATTTTGACTACTTTACTAATTTATATTGCTTATACTCTCAGCTATGTATCATTTAATTTATACTCGTGATGAAAATTCCATAAGGCAAGGAGCTTATCTACTTTGTTCCCCTGCCTCATGGAATTTTTAGTTTCAACTCATGCATTCTTCTTTCAACTGTTTATATCATGATATATATAAAGCATATCAACCACAGTATAAGCCATCTAATAGGTGATCAGTATATATTTGTTGAATAAATGAATGAGTCAATAAAATATATAAATATGATTCTATATATTTGCCTCAATATGATCTCAGCTCCGTAGAGAAGTTGCTAAAACTAAAGTTTGTATTCTATAGAGACAAAAACAAGACTAGTGGCTGTTTGGGGCTGGGGATGGGAGTGAGGAGTGACTGCAAATGGACATGAGAAAACTTTTTGGGATGATAAAAGTGCTTCAAAATGGAATTGTGATGAGGTTGCACAATTATATACGTTTATTAAAAATAATTGAATTTAACAATTACAGCAGGTATATTTTACGGTATACAAATTATATCTTAAAACCTTTTAAGAATTTTATGTATCTGCTGAGGCTATCACAAGTACTTCAAAAACCAATGTATAAAAACATTTAAGGATAAATATATTCACTTTCTCTTATTTATTTTGAATAAATATATAGAGTAACAATATATCTTTTAGAGAATAGTGCTTACAAATGGAAACCATTGAATATTTTAATGGTTGGGGAATAATTATAAAAAGCAAAACTTTGATTTCTATAAACAAAACACAGAAACTCTGATTTTATGAAAACATTTTTATCTGTTTTGATTCTATAATAGTTACATTTCCATTTACATTTTAATATACATTTATTCCTCAAATTCAAATATTATATATTCCATTTTATTTATTGGAAAATCATACTTTTTCCTCATTAAAATTAGCATTTCAAGTGGTAAAAATAAAGGCCTATATGTTATGAATAGCTAAGATACACAATAGAATGTATTTAAAATAAACTGTATAATGCAATATTTAACATAGGTATCTAAAATAATTTTTGCTTAAAATTATTATTACATACTATATCAGTCAGCATTCTCTGGAGAAATAGAACCAGTAAGAGAATACAGTCACACACACACACACACACACACACACACACACACACACACAGAAAAAGAGAGAAACATTTTACATTTTTGTAAGGAACTGGCTAAAACCATTGTGGGACTGGCAAGTCTGAAATCCATAAGGCAGGTGGGCAGGCTGGAGACTCAGGCAAGAGTTGATGGGGATAGTCTTCAGGCAAAATATCTTTTTCTCCAGGGAACCTCAGTTTTTGTTCTTAAGACTTACAATGGATTGGATTAGACCAACTCATATTATTGAGGTCATCTCTTTTACTTAAAGTCAACTGGTTACAGATACTTATCACATCTACAAAATACCTTCACACAAACACCTACGTTAGTGTTTCATTAAGAAACTGGGTACTGGCCGGGCGCGGTGGCTCACGCCTGTAATCCCAGCACTTTGGGAGGCCGAGATGGGAGGATCACGAGGTCAGGAGATCGAGACCATCCTGGCTAACACGGTGAAACCCCGTTTCTACTAAAAATACAAAAAATTAGCCGGGTGCGGTGGCGGGCACCTGTAGTCCCAGCTACACAGGAGGCTGAGGCAGGAGAATGGCGTGAACCTGGGAGGCAGAGCTTGCAGTGAGCCAAGATTGTGCCACTGCACTCCAGCCTGGGCGACAGAGCCAGACTCCGTCTCAAAAAAAAAAAAAAAAAAAAAAAAGGAACAAAGCTGGAGGCACCATGCTACCTGACTTTAGATTATACTACAAGGCTACAGTAACCAAAACAGCATGTACTGGTACACAGACAGACACACAGACAAATGGAACAGAATTGAAAACTCAGGAATAAGGCTGCACACCTGCAACCATGAGATCTTTGACAAACCTGACAAAAGCAATGGGGAAAGGATTCCCTATATAATAAATGGTGCTGGGAGAACTGGCTAGCCATATGCAGAAAATCAAAATTGGACCCCTTCCTTATACCTTATACAAAAATTACCTCAAGATGAATGAAAAACTTAAATGTAAAACCCAAAACTATAAAATCCCTAGAAGAAAATCTAGTTGATACCATATTCAGGACACAGACATGGATAAAGATTTCATAACAAAAACACCAAAAGCAGTTGCAACAAAAGCAAAAATTGACAAATGGGATCTCATTAAACTGAAGAACCTCTGCACAGCAAAAGAAATTATCAGAGTGAACAAACAACATAAAGAAGGGTAGAAAATTTTTGCAGTGTATTTGTCTGACAAAGGTCTAATATCCAGAGTCTACAAGGAACTTAAATTTACAAGAAAAAAAGCCCCATTAAAAAGTGGGCAAAAGACATGAACAAACGCTTCTTAAAAGAGACATTAATGCAGCTAACATATAAAAAAAAAAAGCTCTACACCTCTGTTCATTAGCGAAATGCAAGTCAAAAGCACAATGAGATACCATCTCATACAAGTCAGAATGGTGATTATTAATAGGTCAAAAAACAACATGCTTGTGAGGCTGTGGAGAAAAAGAAATGATTTTACACTGTTGATGGGAGTGTAAATTAATTCAAACATTGTGGAAGACAGTGTGGTGATTCTTCAAAGACCTAGAACCAGAAATACCATTTGACCTATCAATCCCATTACTGGGTATATACCCAAATGAGTATAAATTATTTTATTATAAAGATACATGCACATGTATGTTCATTGCAGCATTATTCACAATAGGAAAGACATGGAGTCAACCTAAATGCCCATCAATGATAGACTAGATGAAGAAAATGTGATACGTATACACCATGGGATACTATGCAGCCATAAAAAGGAATGAGATCATGTCCTTTGCAGGGACATGGATGGAGTTGGAAGACATTATCCTCAGAAAACTAATGCAGGAACAAAAACCCCAATACCTCATGTTCTCACTTGTAAGTGGGAGCCGAATGATGTGAACAGATTGACACATAGAAGGAAACAACACACACTGGGGCCTGTCGGGTGGTCGGGGGAGGGAGAGAATCAGGAAGAATAGCTAATGGATGCTGGGCTTAATACCTATGTGATGGGATGATCCGTGCAGCAAACCACAATGGCACATGTTTACTTATGTAACCTGCACATCCTGCAATGTACCCCTGAACTTAAAAGTTGAAACAATAATAATCTGGGTGCTACAGCCTAGGCAAGCTGGCATGTAAAACTAGCTGTCACCACTTTTTTTTTTTTTTTTTTTTTAAGAGAGGTTTCACTCTCACCCAGACTGGAGTGCAGTGGTGCAATCACAGCTCACTGCAACCTCACCTGGAACCTCTGGGCTCTAACAGTCCTCCTGCCTCAGCCTTACAAGAAGCTGGGGACTACAGTACTCAACACCATGCTTGGCTAATTTTTTTTTTCTCTCAAGATGGGGTCTTGCTACACTGCCTAGGCTGGTCTCGAGCTCACAGTCTGAAGCAATCCTTAGACTACCAAAGTGCTGGGATTACAGGCATGAGCCATGGCACCGAGCCTATCACAATTTCTATGTATGCAAAGATCACAAAGTTGTATTTTTTATATTCTTAAGACTTTAAATTATCAATTACTATGAAAAGGCTTCAATTATACATAAATGAATCAAAATGTTGGAAACGCTGATCAAAGGCAGTGGCTTTTCAAATTGTCTTTTTATAGTCACAGAAATATTAAAAACAAAACCATGAACAGAATCTCTAATATCTAAAAGAGATAAAAATACAGCTTTTATGGCGATAGGGAGCCTCCCAGAGCCTGGTCATTCAACTTCCTCTCAATCTTAGCAAACTGCCATAGAACCTGAAGATATTAGAGTACATTTTTGAAAACTTGATATGCCCAAATTGTAAACTCAAATGCCTCCAAGGTCAAGGCAAGTAACAGAAATCAGTGAAGCCCATCAGAAACCAACATTTGGCTGCATTGCCATGGAGACAATGGGGGGATATTGGGAATTGTGGTGTATGCTGTCTGGAATAGATAGCTGCCCCTCAGCTCTTATTAATTGTTATCCTATAGGATACAGGCCCATCGTGGCTTGTCTCCTTAATTTTCAGTTGCTGAAAATCAGGACTTTTATGTAAGATTTCTTGATTAATTGTCATTAATTTTAAGAGAATTTTAATACTTCATAGAACAAACAAAACATGTTGCAGGCCATATTTAACTACTGGTGTGTGCAGTGTCCAGTTTTTAGCATGAATGCTAAGTCCATTTTAGACTGGCCAACTGTAGATAATTTTATTTCTGATATTTTCCATTGCCAATTCATTCTTAATTATAAGACAAAGGCCTAGAATAAATGCTTCTATTACTGGCCACATATTTGCATTTGGGTCATTGAAAACCTTTACTTATATTAAAAGCTATCTAATTTACCAAATTAAATCTTACAATGTGCTTTTTAAATACCAAAAACAAATTATATAATACTTAAGCTCCAAATTTCACGGTTCTAATTAGCAACTTGATTTAAGATTTTGAAATTTTTTGATAATTAAATAAGGTATAATTTTTAAGAAATGACTTAGAGGCTAATATTGTTCCCCCTTACTTTCCTCATACACATATGCAGACACACACACACACACTCACTGTAGCGGTAGTACTCCCTCAAATAATTCTGGTTTTCTCTATTTAACAGCTATCTTCTCTGTCAGGAATATACACTTTCAAATTCAACTGGAGAATCAAATTATATTTTGATAATTTATAGAGAATCCAGTAAACTTGCTTGTTTATAAACAAGATATGAAAAATGATCATTGAACATTTATAAAGATTGTTCATACTTTAACAGTTTTTTTTTTTTTCCTAATATGGTGGTTGTTAGTTTCCTTTCTTTATTTACTCTAACAAGGCATATTCAATTTTCTCTCCTGCTCGAAAGAAAATACACATCATTGTGATTACTTGAAACATAATAGAGTAATTAAACAGAAAAGGTGCACAGAATTTTTAAGAGTTCTCACTTGGTCATGTGAACATGTTCAAGGTTGCTTTGCATTGGCCAAATGCCAACCACTGCAGCAGCATCTGTTACTAACCAGGTTTATCTATTCTTTGAATTCAAATTGCATAACAGAGCACAATTATGTAGAATTTTTTGGCAAATAGTTTTTTTTTTTTTTCCTACTGGACAGGAAACAGTACTAAACATGTCAAAATAACAATTTAGGAAAGAAAGATATAATTTAAAACAGAATGAAAAGCTTTTGATCTATATTCTTTGCATTTCTGAATTAAGTTAAAAGGATGGAAATGATGAAATTGTACACAGCTCTCAGCATGTCATAGCTAGCATGGCATGTTTGAAATGTGATCTTTGTTTCAGCTTGGCCACCCAGAGAAGTAGACATGAAAAAGAGATGTCTTTATATAGTGTATGCTTTTTAACAGAGACACCTCCAGACAAAGGCTTTTGCACACAAATCCATGAAAGGGTTTGTATTCCAAAGGTTTAGCTTTGCTTTGCATTTGTGTTTGGGTTCACAAAATAGGGTAAGGTACCTAGGTCCTGTCAGAAGCTTGAGAGAATTGAAGGAATTGGTTTGCTCAAATATAACACCTATGGTATTTTATTCCCATTTATACCATTTTGCATTCCTACCAACAATGAATAAGAATATATTCAAAAATATAACAAGCAAAATTATTTGTTTTAAAAAAGAAAACAGTAATTTTGATTTGCAGTTGTGATGGCAACCTCCAAATCTGCAAATTAGTAACAGATTTTTCACCCCCACTTAGAACTCTGTATTCCTTTCCGTGATTTCTTGTGTGTACATTTCATCAGTATTCTTGGGAGCAGAGTTAACATACCTCAGAAAATGCAGCTTGTCTTCTTGCCACAATGGGAAAAGAAAACTAGATGTGTGGACTGTTATTCTGAGCCTTCACTGTGTTATCTTTGCGAAAGTAATGGCACATTCTTAGGTCCTAAAACATACTCAATTTTATGGGAACCATCCCCAAACCAAATTATTAAGATAAAATGTGAATTCGTCAAGATAGTTCATAATTGTTGATAGACTGCAGCAAGAAACCCTCTATGACCTGAGCCAATCTTAATACAAAAAAGAAAAATAAATAAAGTATGCTAGTTTTGCATGAAATTCAAGATTGCCTAAATCACATCTTTGGTTTCATGCCCTGTTATGCAAATCCACTGGGATGCTGTTAAAATTACAGATTTCCAAGCCTTATCCCAGACCTACTAAATCAGAATATCCAAGGAAGGGATCTGAACTTTTTGATTTTTAAGCAATATGTTTCAGAAACACTGTTACAGCACAGATGAGATTGTGCCATGAAAAGACTGCGTGATATTGGAGGAGGAGAAGTATGCAACTCATTGTCCCATCTAGGACACTGAGAGAGAAAAGGGACACTATTAACAATTATGCCAGAAAAATAGGTATAAATGGGATTGTTCTGGGCAAAATGGGATCATTTGTCAATCTAGTATTACCTTTATGGTTGTATCTTACTTTTTTAAAAATAAACTTTATTTTTTAGTGCAGTTTTAGGTTCAAAACAAAATTGACTGGAAAATACAAAGAGTTCCCATAGACCCCTGTCCCCACACATGTTCAACCTCCCTATCAGCAGTTCTCATTAGAGTAGTACATTTGTTACAACCGATGAACCTACACTGACTTATCTGTATCACCCAAAGTCCATAGTTTACATTAGGTTTCACTCTTGGTGTTATACATTCTGTGGGTTTGGACATAATGACAATGTCCACCATTATAGTATCATATAAAAAATCCTCTGTGCTCCACTCATTCATTTCTCCCTTTTCCCTAACCCTTGAAATCACTAATCTTTTTACTGTTTCTATAGTTTTGCCTTTTCCAGAATGTCATATAATTGAAACCATAAGCTATGTAGTCTTTTCAGATCGTCTCCTTTCAGTTAGCAATATACATTTAAGTTTGTTATGTGTGTTTTTATGACTTGATCATTCACGTCTTTTTAGCACTGAGTAATATTCTATTCTCTAGATGTACCACAGTTTATCAATTTACCTGCAGAAGGACATTTTGGTTGCTTCCAAATTCTAGAAATTATGAAGAAAGCTGCTATAAACATCCATGTATAGGTTTTTTTGTGGACATAAGTTATCATTTCATGTGGGTAAATTGCAAGAAGCATGATTTCTGGATTGTATGGTAAGGAGACGTTTAGTTTTGTAAGAAACTGCCAAACTGTCTTCCAAAGTGACTACACCATTTTGTATTCCTACCAGCAATGAATAAGAATTCCTGCTGCTTCACATCCTCATCAGTATTTGGTGTTGTCAGTGTTCTGGATTTTGGTCTTTCTAATAAGTGTGTAGTGGTGTCTCGTTGTTTCAATTTGTATTTCCCTAATGACATATGATATTGAACATCTTTATATATGCTTACTTACCATTTGTATATTTTCTTTAATGAGATGTCTGTTCAAACCTTTTGCCTATTTTTTAATCAGGTTGTTTAACAATTTCGTTATTGTTGAGTTTTAAGGATTCTTTGCATATTTTGGATAACAATCCTTCATCTGATTTTTTTTACAAATATTTTCTCACAGTCTGTGGCTTGTCTTCTCATTCTTTTGATACTGTCTTTCGTAGAGCAAAAGTTTTTAATTTTAATTTTTCTAGTTTCCTAAGGTGGAAGCCTAGGTTATTGATTGTAATTATTCTCCTTTCCTAATAAAGGCATGTAATGCTATCAGTTTCCCTCTAAGTACTGCTTTTGCCACACCTCACAAATGTTGGTAAGTTTTATTTTTATTTTTCATGTAGTTCAGACAACTTTTAAATATATCTTGAGATTTCTCCTTTGAACCATGTCTTTTTTATAAGTATGTTGTCTAATCTCCAAATATGTTTGGATTTTCTTGCTTTTTTTTTTTTTTTTGTAATCGATTTTTAGGTAAATTCCATTGTGTAGGAGTTCCCTATGACTGGGTTCTTCTGGAGTTCTTTTTTTTATTTTTATTTATTTATTTATTTATTTATTTATTTATTTATTTATATTTTGAGACGGAGACTCGCTCTGTCGCCCAGGCTGGAGTGCAGTGGCCGGATCTCAGCTCACTGCAAGCTCCGCCTCCCGGGTTTACGCCATTCTCCTGCCTCAGCCTCCTGAGTAGCTGGGACTACAGGCGCCCGCCACCTCGCTCAGCGAGTTTTTTGTACTTTTTAGTAGAGACGGGGTTTCACCGTGTTAGGCAGGATAGTCTCGATCTCCTGACCTCGTGATCCGCCCGTCTAGGCCTCCCAAAGTGCTGGGATTACAGGCGTGAGCCACCGCGCCCGGCCCCTTCTGGAGTTTTAAATTCTGACTTGTACACACTGAGTCTCCAGCAATTTATCAATTACAGTTCAGGTTTTCCTACCCAGGCGTTGGCTCCTGAAGAGATTTCTGTTCATGGATTTTTTCCTCTGTTAAATTATTATTGTCTATATCTGCTTGTCTTTCCAATTTTGGGGGCACCAGGTTTGCTCTGTGACCTCACTTCTCTGAAGGATCTAAGAAGAGTTGTTGATTTATTAGTTTGTTCATTCTTTTTAGTTGTTGTTAGAATGGCATGGCTACTGAAATGGCGACTTCTAAGTTCCTTACATGCCAGATCAGAAACCGGAAGTCTGGGTGTTACTTTTGTTTTCATTTTCAAAAAACTTCCAAATAGAATCTTTTGTTTGATCCATTCGGCAATGATACTGAATTGAGCTAGATATTGTAGCTAGCACTTAGCATCCAAGGAAAGAAAACCCACCAGAAAGCATAGATTATGTGCTTGCACAGTGAAGGTTAGCTCCTGAAAGTGTAGAATAGGGTGCTTTCAACTTCAGCATGATAGCTTTTATGGCAAAACCTCTTGCAGTCTCCAGAGGTTTAGCAAATGATCCACAGGTGAAGATGGTTTGAGGAAACAGATGTGTTCTTGAACATTTGTGTGCAAATTGAATTTTTTTAATTGAATCTGATTTAGAATTCATTTAGGAGAGCTATATATTTAAAGTAGCCCTTTGGTGAATTCTTTTGTGAAATGAATAATTACTCCCTAATTTATCTTTTTTGAAAATGCAAAGTTTTATATGTGGCACTTTCTTAAAGTTAAGTACCAATTCTAGGCCTGTGTGGGAAGCATAGTATACTTGTGGCTCTTGGTAACAATGTAGCTCATTTTCCTATAATTAAAGAAGATGCTGAGCATAAATAACTGAATATATCTTATATGCAGTGTTATGTTTGGAAACAGAAGTGGCCTGGAATTATGAGCTTGAAGAATAATAGCAATTTGAAGAAGTCTAAATAAACTGAGTGTTCAGTCAGCATTGACTAACTTAATGTTAATAATACAGATTGAAACGACACTGCACTACTTATTCTGATTCTATAGGTCATTACATCTATATATATAGGGCCTAGGGATGTGAATTTTTGGCAAACATTCTGCACTGTCTATACGGTAGTAGTCACTAACTACTTGTGGCTATTTAAATTTAAGTTAATTAAAATTAAATTGTTTCTCTGTGGCATTAGTCACATTTCAAGTGTTCAATAGTCACATGTGGCTAGTGGGTACTATACTAGATAGCACAGATTATAATGTGTTTCCATCATCTTGGAATGTTCTATTCAACAACCATGCAGTGATTTTAATAACAGGAAATATTGGGAAACAACAGTTTAATTACAAAAGGACTCTTCTCAGAGAGAGGGCCTTGAAGCCCTTGTTGTAGACCCCACCAGAGAGGTAAGTTTCTGTAATATTAGTTTATTTGTTGCTATAGGCACCATAGAGAGCCACTGTGCTGAGAAGTAAAAAGTCTTCTCTCTCTCAATGTTAACCTTTATCATATAAATAATAACTTCATGCTTCTGCCTTATAGGTATGACTATTAAATGAAAAGAGGGGTTTTCATTGACCACAAATGAAAATCAGTTTTATTACTTTAGAAGCACACCTCAAAGATTGCATAAGCAACTGTGTACTTTCTGTAGAGGGTGCAAATAGAATTGATAAATTCCAAGTCAAGTAATAAATTTCAGCTGGTGATATTTTCTTAGGATAAATTTAGTAGAAGGCAGGAAATGTGTTATTGAATTCATATGTTATATTAAAAGATATTATAGAACCTCAGAAAGTGCTCAGCATTTATAGCTCAGAAGAACTTTGGTACAAAGAACTGGTATCCTTTCCTTCTTTCTATAATAAATTAGTAAATGAAACAAAAGCCTCTAATGTAACAGTTTGGTGCCTCAGTTTCTCTACCTACAAAATAGGAACAATAATGGTTACCACTTTATTGGAGTGTTGTGTGGATGAAATAAGATATGATAAAATCACTTGGAACACTGCTACCTATACAAAGGCTTAATGAATTTTAGCCATCGGTTTGTTAATATTATAATCAACAACATCACAGAGTTATTCACGCACCTGGGAATAGAACTGGACTTGCTAACATTTTAGTCCATCTGTTTGTATTGTGTTGTTTCAAATTATATTCTACCATGTTCCATCATATTTAATAGACTCACTTAGAGTGCCTGGGATCTGAGATGTTTCTGACATAGCAGGAACTGCCTGAAAAACCCAGTTTTGTCCTGTGCTCTTTATTCTCCAGTTCAGTCAACCTAAATCTTCAAAGAACTTGCAAAAACTGAAGACCTAGGAATGGATCAGGCCTTGAGACTCTGAAGGAATTCACAAGTATTCAAAAAAGTAAAACTATGTCTATTTCTAGTTGTCTATTTTGGAAAAAAAATTTAACAGACTGCTCTATTTACAGTAAATATCTAAATATGAAATGACAAAAATAATATTTTTTTTCTTTTTAAATTCAGTCCACTGATGACCCCTGACAGGTAGGACTTTGGACTAAATGTCACTTTCTTGGTTTGAGTATCTACCAGAAATTTCAGTGTGTCTGACAAGGATTACATTTTCAGTATGGTCATTCTTTGACTTGTTTTCCAAGCCTCCAGCTAGTAGTTCATCTTGTACTTGTGTGTTATGGCCATCATTTCTTGTTGAGGTCAGTGATTTTTGACAGGATGTGTATTTTTCACTCTAGAGTATATAAATTTACACAGTAGCATATCTGACTAGGAAGAAGGATCATGTGTTGTTATGGTTTTGACGGGTAAACCTTTGTAAAGAGTCAAGTTCTTTGAGCCTAGATTGGATAAGTCCACTGGGCTTCCAGTAAAACAGATCAAAAACCAAAGGAAAATAACCATGTTATAGAGTAGATTGTAATTTAGTCATTTAAAAATAATTAAATCCTCACAATCAAAATACATTTAAAGATCAGGTAATTCAAAGTAGCGTGTTCTGAATAGCCTCCCAAGAAACCATTTTGTGAGATATATAAAAGACTGCTTTGTTTCAAACATTTCTCATCTCCTGTCGAGCCATGACTAAAGATCTTGGTTTTGCATGTTCTCTGGGAGTCACCTCCCACTCATCACTTGGCTGATCGTATAGTCCCCTTTTCCACCCACCTCACTCTTTGCATGGGCTTTCCCTACTACTTTTTAATGCCTCCCTTCTGTGCCATCACAAAGCCCACATTTTATTGCTTTCTCTGCTAAAGCCTTTAACACCTCCTTTCTCCCAGCCAATTACTGAAGAAGCAAGTTAATTGGGAATGTAAAGGACAGGGAACACAAAGATTTTTTCTTAAGCCTTTCTCTAACCCCCTCCCCACCCAACCCCTGACTAGTTTTACCAGTAATAGCCTCATTGGAAATCCCTGCTCTCTCTCCCTTCTTTATGGACAAGTTAGAATAGTATGTGTTTGCCTTTCTAGCACTATCTTGTTGCAGCCTGAAACAACAGAAAGCATTTTAAAGAGGTCCATTTAGAGGGCAGTCATCAAAGAAAGATCCATTTGAATTCACTCTTTCACCTGCACTGTTCCCAAACTGGGCTTGGGTTGGGATGAGAATCATTCAGAAGCATATTAATAACCCCAGAATCAGAATCTATAAAGTGGTGCCTTACGTATCTGATTCTTTTCAAAGTGTTCCAGGTAGACTTGATTGTCCATGGGCAGACATTTAGGAACTCACTGGTGCCTGCCTCCTACATCCCCTCTTAACTACTGTTGTGGTAGAAGAGAAAGTTCTGGGCTGGTTAGCAATACTTTTGTGTGCTGATACTCCCTCAAGTCAGTACAGATAATTGAGGAGTTCATTTATTAACTTTTGTAAATTATCATAATAGAACACAAAAGGCCCGAAGCAAAAAAGTAAGATGGGATTCTTGTCTAACAGAAGATTTGTTTGTATCTTATACAGTTTAGCAATGAAAAAAAGAAAATGAGAAAAACACTGTCAGTGCAAAAGCAGAAAGGTCACAGCAACCAGACTGCTGATGAAAACAGGTTGCTATTGTTCTTAGCCAAATTCAGACTGCTTTTACCATAGAACTACTTATATAATTTAAATCTTTTTTCTGACTTCTGTTTGTGTTAACTTCCTTTTAATTATCAGGAAGCACAGTTGGGGAAATTTGCCTGTATGATATATCTGCATTAAAAACATTATTCTCATCCAGTACACTTGCCTACTGTTAAAAGATAATTTTCAAAAATAAAAACTATGACTCTTTCACAGATATAAGGTGACCATGTGTTAGTGATTTCAAGTCATTATTAATGAGAGAATCTGGCAACTTTTACAGTTTTACAGTGGGTACAAAGACAGACACATTTATAGATCTTGAATATTGAAATGAACTTGCAAATGGGGGTAAACTGTTTTTTGTTTGTTTGTTTGTTTGGTGGGGGAGCAGAGGTGGCCTCCCTCTTCTGGACAGAATTCACTTCCACATCCATAGACAAGAATCATTTGCATTATTGCCATCAGTTCCTTAAAATTTAGAGTTATACAATGACTCAAGGGCAATAAAAGGTTAGAACCAGATAACCTAAAAGGGTGTGCTCCAAACAATGCATCGTTTTCACTAAAGCACAAACTTTTCCCTACACTAATGAACAGTATATATTAACTCCCTATTGCTATTAGATTCGAACTTCTGTGCTTGACTTTCAAGCCTGTCCTGAAGTTGTTTACTTTATGCCATTCCCTTGATTTATCATGTTCTCTTTTCTGACTTCCAATTTTTAAAATCCTATTTTTAGCTAACTTTAATTTGATTATAAAATCAATAATTTCACACATTCGGGAATTTAGCAAAATACAGAAAAACATTTAAAGACAATGAAAATGATTAATAATTCTACCACATCTGGAGGAGGAGATACACCAAAACGATTGTTAAATAAAATTTATAGGAGACCACAGATTTGGACTGAGCTCCTACACTAGTCTCCAACAGACCAAAATGAAGTCACTCATGCTAAAATTCCAGGTCACCAAACTGAAACTAAATTGTTTATCTGTTTACATTCCAAGAAATCTGGAGAGAGAATGGCCAAATCCCGAACAGATCTGTTTTAGCCAGCATGAAACTCTCTGCTTTAACCCTTACAAGAAAAGTAACCTGAAGTAATCTTGTTAACCAATCCCCTTTTTGTATTATGCTGTTTCCTTGCTCCTGCTCGAGCTACCTTATGAAAACTGACTGTTATTTCATGCCCAGCATTGTGCCTCTCTACTTTTAGATGAGATGCTAGCCAATTCATGAATTGCAAATAAAAACAAATTAGCTCATTTAACTAATTTTATTAAAATTTTATCTTTTGACACTATTAATTGTCAAAGAAGTTTGGAGGCATTTTCACCTAATATTCCATAGCTCTCAATATCGAATTTGCCAACGGTTCTACCCACCTACCAAATGAAGATTCCACCCTTGACTTTGGCCTTGATTTCAGAAAGTTGACACCTGCCAACTCATTGTGCTCTTTTTTAACTTTCAGCAATATTTCTGCAATGCAAACTTAGTCCTTGTGCTCTATCCTAACAAAGAAGAATACTCCTTGTTCTTCTATAGCCACACATCAGTGGCATTCCCACATGCTTCTTTATGAAACTGCAGCTGAGCTTCTACATAAAGGCCATCAAAGGCATTCAGGAAATTGAGAACACTGAACCAGTTTTTCTCCATTTGCTTTGGTTTGGGAACAGCAGGTAAATGGAGGATGAGATATTCCAGGGGTTTTACACAAGGCTGTGGCTGATGCTCAAAGTCCTGCACTATGCCTAGTGTGTCTTTCTTTCCTTAGGGTGCAGACTGCTAGTCAATGCCATGTTCTTTAATCTTAGATCCAGAATCTTAAAGATCCCATGGGCCAATAGCTTTCCTACACCCACATCTTCAAGACTTTCAATGGGCAATCCAACAGTCATAAAGCTGGAGAGACCACTAACCTCAAATACAGGAGCCAGTGGCACATTGCCAACAGATGAACACATACATAAAATGCGTGCCTGGCCTTCATTGGTGGTTCAATGTTTAACGAATGTCTCTATTAAAACAAAAATTCATAAATACTTGATTTGTAGCATCTGCCAGTTTTCATGATATAAATATTCTCACCATGGTTGATTTTAAGCTACTACCATGGTGTTACTGAACATGGAGTTGGGAAGAGATTTGTGCTGAATAGGTTATTGCAAGGAAGTAGGAGCCAGCTTTAGCACATCACTGCCTCCTGCCCACCACCACCCACACAGAGACCTATGCATGGAGGACACCTGGCCAGAGCTAGCTTCAGAAAGAGCCATACTAACAGTAGCTGGCTTGGGATGATCTCCCCAAGTAACCCACAAGCCTTTTGTGGCTAGTGGGCCTTAAATGATCATATTCTCTCTCCTTCCTCGTGCCCTTTGAGTTGGGCCTAGGTTACCTTGCACAGGTATTCTGGCCCAACGATACAATGATGCCAAAGGCCAGAGCCAATTTCTTTCCACACCATCAGAAAATATGTCATATCCCGGGAAAATTCCACTCCAATGGGACCCTTGTATTCTGAGGCTCTCTGGAACAAAGAGGATTCCACTAGACATAAAAACTTATTATCAGGGTTCAAATTTTCTTTGTGGAAGGCCAAGTGGACATATAGACATGAGCTTGTGCAGACTCAGGGAGAGATCTTAATAAGCTATTTTTATTTTTTCATAGCTTTATAAAAGTATAATTTACCTACTGAATAATTTACTCATTTTAAGTGTGCAATTCAATAATTTTTAGAAAATGTACAGAGTTGTATAGCCATTACTATGATCTAATTTTAGAACATTCCATCACCTCAAATAGAAACCCCATACCCATAAGCAGTTTTTCACATTCCTGATACCACCCACTAAAACCACCATCCCATCCCCACCTCTAAGTAATCATTTTCTGTCTCTATAGATTAGTCTATTATGGACATATCATATAAATGGATTTATCCATTAAAACCTATTGCGTGTGGCTTCTTTCACTTACCATGATGTTTTACAGGTTCATGCATGCCGTAGCATGTATCATTGCTTCTTTTTATTGCTGAATAATATTCCACTTTATGGCTATATTGCATTTTTAAAATTCAGAAGTCGAATATCTGTGATTTTTTTTTGACTTTTTTGCTTTTATGAATAAAGCCACTATGAACAGTGGTGTGCAAGCTTTTATGCAGACACATCTTTTTGTTTCTGTTGGGTAGATAACTGGGATTTCAATTGTTGGGCCTGAGGCTGCTTTTATGCCTATCTGACTAGGATCAAGAATAGCTTCAGACTGATCTCAGAAAATGGTTCAAATAATAGATTGATGCTTTCTCATCCATATCAGGTTCTCAGTTACCTCCCCCTCCACCTGTCTATATCCCTTCTACAGTTTCTCTTTTTTCCTACTTTGTTTCCCCTGGGCATCCAAGCAAGAGTTCTCCAGAATCTCACCTTGCACTTATTTTAGTCAGTTGCATTTTCACCTATTTGATATTTTTCCTGCCTTAACTCAACATTATCTATCTTAGATTAGCTGAGCTTGCCATTTCATGGAGTGGGTGGTGATAAGACTCTTAAGGTATCTTCCTACAGGCTCTCTTTGATTTAAGGAGTCCTAAGGAGAGGATGGAGGAACTCGGAGAGCCAGCAGCTTCTGTATGTGCTTTCTTGGAAATAAGACAACCTCTGCTGTAACTTTTCTGGTCTCTGAGGCAAGTGTCTGTATTACTCTCTTTCTACTAGAAATGTAATACATTTTATTGACTTTTAAAAGAGTCTGTTGAAATAATAAATCTTTACAAATACAGTAGAAAGTTGTGTATTATCCTTTTTATTGGCTTAACAATATAACATAAGCATTTTTCAATCATGAGTAATTCTTCAAAAACATCATTTCAATAGCCGTATACTATTCCCATGTATTCCTCTACTATAATTTATTTGACCATTCCTCCATTTGAGAGGCATTCAGGATTTTTCACAAGGTGTGCTAAGATGTATTTGGCTGCGTTTTTCATTTATTTGACTGGATTCTTATTGGATTTACTGAGACCAAGGATGCGAATATTTTTGAAGCTTGTATTTCTGATTTCAAGGCCAAATTTAATTCGACCTCTACCATAAAGGCTTCTCTGGCCACTCTAGCCCAGTGATCCCCCTTTTTCTCTGAAGCAATTGTGCTTATAGCTATTAGCACATATGAATTTCATTTAATTTTCCCCTAATTATTCATTTTCTTTTATTTTTGCATTAATGGTTATACTGCAAACTCCACAAGAATGGAGACCATGCTCTGCATTTTATTTGAATTATTCACAGAATTTTCTTCCAGTTGCATGAAAAGAGAGAGAGTATTCTCAGTCTCTAAGAAAACAAGCATTTTGAAGGACAAGTGACACTCTTCTAAACATAGGAAATATGAATTTGTTGACATTATAGCTCGTTTGAGTCTGCTCTCTTAACCTTCTAAGTTTGATAACCCTTTCTTCAATTATTAGATTTGCATACTGTAATAACACTAGACAAGCTTAAATTTTATGTTATAACCACTTCTCTAGCCTATGACCTTTTGTACTTGAATTAGTAGAATAGATCTACCTGATCCTTTCTGTAACTAAAATGTACACCCTTCCAAACATCCTGAGTTCTTTTCATTAACCCTAAGAAAGAGTCAAAACAGTATGTAATAGCATAAACCTCATGTTGACTGCCGTCCTTGATTTACTAAACAGTCAAATGTGAGATTTTTTTTTTTTCAGTCAAGCATACTAGAAAGATCAGAGACCTAGAAAGTAAGACACACGGGAAGTGGGTGCCTCAAGATAGCTGACTAGAAGCATCTGGTACTCACCTACTTCACAAAGAAGAATCAAAACAGTGAGTAGATAATTGCAGTCCAAATCGATCATCTAAGAGAACTCCAGAACTCAACAGAGAAATGACAGGAAATACCTAAGGCAAAAAAGCTGAGGTAAGTGAGACAGTCTGCTCAGCTGAGATTAGCTGGGAGCCCAAAGAAGCTTTCCAATGCAGGGAAAGAGTAAGTGAGAGACCCCAGAAGATCCACATTCACACTGTGGACTCCTGGAATTCTAACCATAGGAGAGCCACTCAACCCTTGCAGCCTCTGAGAGTAACACAGAAAGCTGCCTGGAGACTGCATGAAGGCATTGCTCCAGAGAAAGAGCTCACACAGGGTCCCACACACCCCCTGAATCTTAAGCAACTACAGCACAGCACCATTTTGAAAGTCAAGTCCCAACCAGACTGCATTCAGCCATGGGGCTCAACAGCTCTGTATCTCCACATCCCTAGTGCCCCATTGACATCCCCTGCCTGCAGCCACTGACACTATTGGCTGCTGCTGCCAGGGCCAAAGCACAATACATTCACAATGACCCCACAGTCCCTGGCAGCCAGGTCACCACACATTTTCATGTGCCCTGAGGACAAACTCCCCCTACCTGCAGGCTGCTGCCACTGAGTACCAAAGCATGCTCCACTGGCAGTAACCCTGCTCCCCCTTCGCCAGCACAGGGGCTGCTATGCATTTACAAGTGCCCCAAAGTTAGGCTTCACTGCTTGCAGTCACAAAAGGGGCCAAAGCATGCATCCCCAGCTGTCTGTCTATGGCTACTGACACTGAAAGCAATTCTGCCTTCCCCAGCAACAAGGCTATAGTATAGCCAATACCACCCGTACCCAATCACTCCACCAGGGGCTTGGGGATCACCCTGCCCCTTCCCACCTTAGCACCCAAAAGCTGGCTGGGTTGAGGACAGGTCCATCATACCTGACTCTGAGTCCCCACCTCCTACCCAGTGTCTGAGCATGCTGTCCAGGAGCCTGTGGACTGTTTTGTCCAGTCTCTCACTATTGGCACCTCAGCATTCCTCTTGGGGCCTTGAAGACAGGCCCACCGAACCTGAAACTACCACCACAGCTGGCACCTACCTACATGTACTACTTGTAAGCCTAGGGCCTGGCCCTGCAAGCTCATCGCAGACACTGCCAACACCAATGCAGATTGCTTAGGAGCCAGAAGGTTGTCCTGCCACTTCCACTGCCATCACTCATGCCATGCCTGCTGCCTAGGGGCCCAAGGACCTGCCCACATACCTGAATGATTGCTGGCAATCCCACTGGTGGTGCAAGAATCAACTTGCATGGGTCTGCTAACAACAATGCCTGCATACTATCCTAGGGCCCCAAAACAGTCATACTCAGCACACTGCTGTGACCACTGGGGCCTGAGGACTGGCCCACCTAGTGTTCCTGCTCCCAGAAAAACTTCACAACAGCCTCCACTAACAACCGCACATTAAGACATGAATGAAATAGCAGATGCCACTGATGATATTTAGCCAAATAAAGTATACGGAGCCTACACTATTGCACACAGCGAAAATCAATGCCTACCCAACACCATAGATGTAACCAAAAAGAAAAAAAAAACACAAAAAAATCAAAATAAAGATATTAAAGGAACTCAAATACATAGATAAATACAAATAAGTCACAAATAATATGAATAAATCAGGAAAAAAATTCAGGATATAAATGAGAAGGTTACCAAAGAGATACATATCATGAAAAAGAACCAAACAAATCCTGGAACAGATGAATTCATTGAAATGAAAAATACATTCAAGAGCTTCAACAATTGACTAGATCAAGCAAAATAAAGAACTTCCGAACTTGAAAACAGGTTTTTTGAAATAATTCAGTAAGACAAAAAATAAAAAAGAATAAAGCCTACATGACATATAGGATGCCATAAAGTCACCAAATATTTGAATTTTTGGCATTCCAGAAGGCTAAGATAAAACCAAAGGGATAAAAAACCTACTTCATGAAATAATAGCTGAAACTTCCCAAGTCCAGCAAGATATTTAGACACTCTGATACCGGAGACTCAGAGTTCCCCAAATACATGCAATTCAAAAAGGTCATCTTCAGATCACATAGTAAAACTGTCAAAAGTAAAAGACAAAGAGACTTCTAAAAACAGTAGAAGGAAAGCAGCTAGTCACTTAAAGGAGAACCTCAATCAGATAATAGCATATTTCTCTGCAGAAACCTTACAGCCAGGAGATAATGGAATGACATATCCAAATTGCTGAAAGGAAAGGACTACTAGCCAAAGATGCTTTAGCCAGCAAAGTTAGCCTTCTTAAATAAAGGTGATATAAACTCCTTCACAGAAAATCAAAAGGTGAGGGAATTCATCAGCATTAGACCACTCCTACAAGAAATGCTTAAGGAAGTCTACATTTGGAAGTGAAAGTACATTTGGAAGTGAAAGAACAATATGTACCTTCATGAAAATATAAAAAGTATAAAACCCACTGGTAAACATACAAATAAGAAAAAAAATTAAAAATGTTACCATTTTAAAAGAAAAGCACCAAACCACAATGATAAGAGGAAAAAGGAACAAAGGATATTAAACCCCAAGAAATCAATTCATCAAATGACAGAAATAAGACCTCACATATCAATAGTAACCTTGAGAGTAAATGGATTAATCTTTCCACTTAAACACTGGCTGGATAGATTTTTTAAAAATCAAATATATCCTGCCTACAAGAACCTCACCTCACCTATAGAGGCACATACAGACTGAAAGTAAGGGTGTGGAAAAAGATATTGCCTGCAAGTAGAAACCAATAGTAACCAGGAGTAAAACAGACTTTAAAACAATAAAAAGAGATAAGGTCCTTATATAATAATAAATGAAACAATTTAGCAGGAGGATATAATTCTAAACATATATGCACGTAACACCAGAGCACCCAAATATATAAAGCAAATATTAGATTTAAAGGGAGAAATAGACTCTGATACAATAATAGTTGGGGACTTCACCCCACTCTCAGCATTACATCATCTAGATAGAAAATTTTTAAAAAGTGGATTTAAATTGCACACTAGATCAAATATACATAACAGACATAGAACATTCCTTCCAAAAGCTACAAAAGTACACATTCATGTCAGCACATGGAACATTCTTCAGGATAGACTATGTGTTAGGCCACAAAACATGTCTCAACACATTTTTTAAAAGCAAAATTATATCAAGTATCTGCTGAGATCACAATGGAATAAGATTAGAAATCAGGATCAAGAGGAACTTTGGAAACTCTATAAATGCATAGAAACGAAACAATATGCTCCTGAATGACCATTGTGTCAAGGAAGAAATTAAGGAGAAAATAAAACAATTTCTTGAAACAAATGAAAATTTGAAACAAAGCTTCCCAAAATCTATGGAATATAGCAACACCAGTACTAAGAGGGAAGTTCATAGCAATAATTGTGCAAAAAAGTAGAAAGATTTCAAGTGAACAATCTAATGATGCACTCCAAGAAACTAGAAAAGCAAGAATAAACCAAATTCAAAATTAGTAGAAGGAAAGAAAGAACAGAGCAGAACTGAAAATAGAGACAAAAAAAATACAAATAATGAAAAAAATGTTTTTCTGGAAAGAAAAATCTCAAGCCAGTAGCTAAACCCACCAAGAAATAAAAGAGAGAAGATGCAAAAAACCAAAATCAGAAACAAAAAAGGAAACAGAACAATTGATAGCACAGAAATACACAAGATGATCAGTGACTATCATAAACACCTATATGCTAACAAACTGGAAAAACCTAAAGAAAATGGATAAATTCCTGGACACATACAACCTACCAAGATTGAATCAGGAAGAAATAGAAAACCTGAACAGAACAAGAGCACATCCAAAAAAATGATACACCATGATCGAGTGAAATGTATCCCAGTGATGCAAAGATGGTTCAACATATGGAAATCACTAGACATGATATATCACATTAACAGAATAAATAACAAAACCATACAATCATCTCAATAGATACAGAAAGATCATTTGATAAAACTTAACATCTCTTCATGATAAAAAATAACAAACTAGGCATAGAAGGAGTGTATCTTAACATAATAAAGGCCATATATGGTAACACAGCTAACACTATACTGAATGGGAAAAGCTAAAGCCTTTCTTCCAAGAACTGGAAGTAGACAAGGATTCTCACTTTTACCGCTCCTATTCAACATAGTCCTGGAAGTCCTAGGTAGAGCAACTAGGTAAGAGATAGAAATAAAATGCTTCCCAATTGGAAAAGAGGAATTTAAATTGTACCTCTTTAAAGATGATATCTTATAGCTAGGAAAACCTAAAGACTTCACCAAAAGGGTTATAGATCTGATAAATTCAGTAAAGTTGCAGGATACAAAAATCAACATTAAAAAATCAATATTGTTTCTATGCACCAATAATGAACTGAGAAATCAAGATGGCAGCCCCATTTACAACAGATACAAAAAATAAAATACCTTGGAATAAATTTAACAAAGAATATGAAAGACCTCTATAAGGAAAAATACAAAACACTAATGAAAGAAATTGAAGAGGACACAAATAAATGAAAAGACATTCCATTTTAATGGATTGGAAAAATCGGTATGGTTAAAATGAAGATACTGCCCAAAGTAATCAACAGATTTAGTGCAGTCCCTGCCAAAATACCAATGTCTTTCTTCACAGAATTAGAAAAATCAATCCTAAATATTATATGAAGCCTAAAAAGAGCACAGCAATCCTGAGCAAAAGGAACAAAGTTGGCGGCATCACACTACCTGACTTCAAAATATGTGACAAGGCTATAGAAACAAAAACAGCATGCAATGGTATAAAAACACGGACCAATATAGAAAGAATAGAGAACCCAGAAATAAATCGATATATTTATATCCAACTGATTTTTGACAGAGATGGCAAGAATATATACTGAGGAAAGGACACGTTCTTCAATAAATGGTGCTGGAAAGATTGGATATCTATATGTAGAAGAATGAAACTGGGTTCCTGTCTCCCACTGTGTACAAAAATCAGCTCACAATGGATGAAAGACTTAAACCTATGACCTGAAACTATTAATCTACTAGAAGAAAACATAGAGAAAACATTTCAGGACATTGGTCTAGGCAAAGACCTCAAAAGCACAGACAACAAAAATAAAAATAAATTGAACTATATGAAACTAAAAACTTCTGCACAGCAAAGCAGACAATCAACAGAGTGAAGAGACAACCTGTTGTATGGAAGAAAATACTTGCAATCTATTCTTCTGACAAGTGATCAATATCCAGAATATACAGGGAACTAAAACACCTCAACAGTAAAATAATATCATCATCCTCTCATTAAAATGTGGGAAAAGGCATCAGTCAACGTTTCTCAAAAAGACATACAAATGGCCAACAGATATATGAAAAGATGCTCAAATCATTCATCAGGGAAATGCAAATCAAAACCACAATGAGATGCCATCTTACTCTATTTGGAATGGCTATTATCAAAAAGACAAAAAAATGCTAGTGAGGATGCACAGAAAAGGGAACTCCTATACGCTTCTGGTGGAAATGTAAATTAGTGCAGCCACTATGGAAAACAGTATGAAGCTTTCTAAAAAATAAACTAAAAACAGATCTACCATTTGATCCAGCAATCCTGCTACTAAGAATTTATCCAATAGAAAAACCAGTGTATCAGAGGGATACCTGCACCCCCATATTTATTGCAGCACTATTCACAATAGCAACCTGTGTCCATCAACACATCAAAAGATCATGAAAATGTGGTGTATATACACAACAGAATATTATTTGACTGTTAAGAATGAATGAAATACTGTCATTTGCAGCAACACAATAGAACTGGAGGTCATTAGTGAAGTGAAATTAGCTAGACACAGAAATACAAATGTTGCATGTTCTCATATGTGGGAGCTAAATTGTTCATCTCGTGGAGGTAGAAAGTAGAATAATAGACACCAGAGGTTGGGAAGTGTGTGTGGGGTGGGAGGAGGGTAATGAAGAGAGGTTAGTTAATGGGCGCAAACATACAGTTAGATCAAAGGAATAAGTTCTAATATTCAATAGCAGAGTATGGTGACTATAATTAACAACAATGTATATGTGTTTCAAAATGGCTAGAAGGGAGAACTTGAAATTTTCCTAACACTTAGAGAAGATGAACACTTCAGTGATGGATACCCTATATGCCCTACCTGATTATTACACATTCCATACATGTAACAAAATATCACATGCACTTCATATATATGTACAAATATCATGTATCAATAAAAAAATTATAAAGAAACATGGGCTTTAGTCCCAACTATGCACTGAGTGTGAAGATTAGAATGTCACTTAACTTCCCTGGGCCTCAGTTTCTTTACCTGTTATGTGTGGCAGAATAACAGTCCCCTGAAGGTGACTACAAATAAATTTACTGAGCCTGTGATGACATTAGGTTGCGTGGAAAAGGGAGCTTTGCAGATGTGATTAAGTTAAGGATCTTGAGATGGGAGGATTATCCTGATGGTTCTAATATGATCACAAGGGTTCTTAAAAGTGGAAGAGAGAGACAGAAGTCAGAGGAAGATGTGACTCATGAAAAAGATGATGGAGGAACAAGTCATGAGCCAAGGAATGCAGACAGTGTCTAAAAGCTGGAAAAGAAAAAGCAATAGATTTTCCCCTAGATCCAGAGAAAAACACAATGCTGTCAACTCCATGATTTTAGCCCAGTGTAACCCATTTCAAATGTCTGACCTACAGAATTTACAGTAAGGTAATAACTTTGTGTTGTTGGAAGCCACTAAGTTTCTGGTAATTTGTAAAGCAGCAATAAAAAACTGACATACTTGTAAGAGGATAGGATAGATGATATACCTCGTCTCAGGCCTGTCAGATGTGAGTAATATAATTTCACATCTCTAACAGTACTTTTTGATATCTGTTAGAAGGAATGAGGCAATCATTTTAGAAATGCTGGACTTGCTGTATTCCCCAATATTATGAAGGAGTATTTAACATTAAGGAGTATTAAAATAATCAAAATGGAATAAAACTGCTTATCTTTATTGGACGATTACTTGGTAATATTACTTATGTTCCCTATTTCGCAGATGAGGAAATCAAGGCCTAGAGAAGTTAAGTGACTTGCCCAAGGTGACGGGTGAAGACGGCATCCAAATCTAAGCAGTGAGACTCCAAAATCCAACTGCCAGCACTCTACTAGGTTACCCCTGAAGACGATTGTAACTGTGATGATGGGGAAGCTTTCTGTGTGAAATGAAGCTTGGAATATTTTCAGGACCCCTGGCACCTACTTACTTAAAACATTTTTCAGGTCTCCAAAGTCACAACCCCACCCATCTTCTTATAGATTTTGAATCATCTGAGAAATCTTCACAGGAGTCAGGTAGGGATCAAAATATTTCCTGCGATGTTGGTAAATCTGACTGCCTTTATCTTGCAGTTACAATTGGGATTTCTAACACCAGCTCCCTGAATTGAACTGGCTTTTTAATGAAGCAGCAGAACCAAGAAGCCAGAGATTTCTCCAAATTTCATCAGTCAGATGAGGCATTCCTTGCTCCACAAGGAGGAGGAGGAAGGATGGGAATGTCCACTCCTATAAGAAACGTATATTTCTGGAACCCACCCAACTTGTTCTAGCAAAGTGTTATAATTCTCCGAGTCATCTCTCTTGTTTTAACATCTGGATTTTTCTAAGCTTTGCATTTTTTTTTTTTTTTTGGTCCCAAATCTGTTTTAGAGATAGATGTTCTAATTATCTGTTCAGGAGCATAAACTTATCTATCACTGTAACATTACATTCCTTGTCTCTCCTCTTCCCTTGGGAAATATAGATCGAAAAGTGAGATGTTACCTTCTTTCCTGAACACTGAAGCAAATAATTCTTTTCAAAACTCAGCAGTTTCAATCACTACTATAATTTTACGGACAACACTAACACTTGTTATTGTGTATATTAAGATAAGGATAATCAAACCTGTGCCTCAAGTCATAAACTGATTGGCACGAGTCAGTATTTTTCTTTAGTATCCTAGGCATAGCATGCCTATATTTAGGCATGTAATTCTTCTTGGTTTTGGCTCCTATAGAATTATGAAAGTTAGAGGGCATTATTAATGGACAAATTATACCTGCTGCAGGAAAACATGTGGAACTGCTCACAAATCTACATCCCTAGGAATTGGATTGGCCAAACCTATTCTCTGCTTCCAGATTGTAGAATAATTTTTCAGGATTTTGAAAGTCTTCAGTGCAAGGCAGGTACTGGTTATTTACTTTAAACAAAGCACCAGGACCTAGCCATTCTCTGAAGCTAGAAGTCGTATTTGACTTACCAGTTTTCTTACATCTCAGAAAACCTGCTACTTCCTAGTACCACCCCTTTAAGAATTTCCTCCAAATTATTTACTTGTAATACTTTCACAGTTACTTGTTGTTAAAAGTTAAATAATAAAAAGATTCTTTATGAAATGATGGTCTCTGTGTAGGAACAGATTTAACTTTCTTAATTATGTATTTCAGTTCTGGATGCCAGCCCTTTTCTGTTTTCAATTCCAGGTTAACCTTATAGCTAAGGCTAATTTTAAGCAATTTTTGTTTCTTAAGGTTATAAGGATAACATAAACTCCCTACTGGTTCTCTATATAAAACCTTAGAATATTATTCAACAGAGCAGTGTACTGGAAGTCAAGAAAACAGATTCTTGTTTCTATTAAGAGTAGTACCATGACTGATTTTAGCTGTAATATATAGAGAAACAATCTTCCAAGTAATATACCCCAGATGGCTTGGCTCTCCTCCATTAAAAAGCATTGCAGCATGTAAGTACAAAGCATTTATGAATGCAAAGTAACTCTTTCCATTACCAGATTACCTGAACAATTATTCTGCGTAAATTATCAGATGCTATATTTATAAAATATAAATATATTTATCAATATAAATATACAGATGATAAGAAATGCAAAATTTAATTATTTAGCAGGTATCCATACTGAGAGTAGTACACTGTTCATATTTAGTTTTATTCCAACTTAATCCTATGATAAACAGAGTAAATACATTATATTAGTTATACTGTGTTTTTGGATGGGCTCGTTGGATTTGTTTTTCTTATTTTGGTACTACACACACCTTGAATCTGAATATTTTATGTGTTCCAATCTGTGAATATTTTATTTGTGTGTTCTATTGCTTTCCCTTTATAACATGTTTGATTTTTAAAAAGAACAATTATTTTTCAAAATGAGAAAAATATACTTCAGACAGTGAACAGAGTCCAATAGGGGCAGTTTGAAGGTATATAAAACCTTTGAACTTGTTTGTTTTGTATGATTTTTAATTCCTCCATCAGTTTCTGAATTCAATATTCTCCAAAGAGTGCCTGAAGCTTACAAGCTACTAGTCAGGCAAAGTTGGACACTGAGATTTCTAATTTAGTTTCTTTGACAGGTGAAATCACATGTATCCAGAAATTGCTGGTACTTACTCAGCTGTAACTACAGATGAGACCAGGGAGATTTTCGTGCCAACACTGGCATTCATTTGCTTTGAGGATTTCTTTCTCACCTCTCTTTCTCTCAGCTTACAATAGATGGCCTCGTTGTTTTAGATGGATTACACCTGTTTCTGAACAAATCAAATACACTTAGAGCCTTCCCAACATACATGTGGAATTTGTGAGCTGCCAAGAAATGTACTGTTTTCCAGAAAGTATAAATCTCTAAGGCATAGTTGAACAGTCCCTGCCTTCTTAGTCTTGGCCATACTCAGGGTTCCTGTCTTAGGTTTGCTTTGTTTTGTCTGAGACTTGATGAATTGATCTCTTCATTAGGCCTAACCACTTGGAGGCTAGGAAACACGGTTCCTTCAGTCTCTGATTCTGTATCCCAGCTCATAGTCAGTGAGCTTCAGAGGAGGTTTGTCCTTTATCTTTCCATTCACTTTATAGTTCATAATTCTTTTCATTCTCATTAATGCAGTGTTTCCCCTGACCACACTCATGCACACCTCAGTTCTTTTAAATAAGTATAAGAAACCAAAGAATCAGCAAAGTAGTTTGGTGTCTATAATCATTTGCTTGTCCCTCTAATTTTTCTTCCTTTAAAACATTGCATATTTATTTTAATCCTAGTTTCCTTTTTTAGTCATAGTTGCTATAATATTTCACATGCATCTATATGTGCCCTTCTCAAATTTTCTAACTCTAAAAATTATCTTTGTTTTTCTTAAACTAGATTTGTCCAATGCTGCCCACTTAATACTAGATGTGTCCAAACCTGCATCTGACCTTTCTATTTTTTTTTTTTTTTAAATAATCCGATTTTTATTTAAAAATCGAATCTGCCAGTTTAGCGTTTTCCACCAACCCGGGGAGCTGAAACTTTCACAGGCTTCACAATCTTTTGCTTAGGTGCTGCCTTTGTGGGTGCCTTAGCAGCAGCCATCGCAGTCTTTTTAGATGCTTGCTTAGCCCTTTTTGCTTCCTTAGCAGCCCTGATAGCTTGTTCTCTTTGAGCCTTTCTAACTTCAGGTTTCTGATTCCTCTTGGCCATTATATTAGCAAGAGATGCACCAGTAATGGCCCTCTGGAATTTGACTGCACGGCGGGTTCTTTTCTTTTGAATTTCTTCCGACTGTCCCTTTTTGTGCTTCCTTCTGTAGAGGACAGTCCAATTTATCTGCCGAGGATTCCTCTTGGAAAGGAACGCCGACTCGCATTTTGCATTAAGAAACTGGAAAACTTTCCAGTTGGTCCTGGCGTAGCGCTTCCCGTGTCCGGGGTAGATCTTGTACCCGCTAAAACTGCACAGCTCCACCTTCATGGCGACGGCTCCACGGGAAGAGAAAAGATCTGCATCTGAACTTTCTAATCATCACGTTCTAAATCATTCTGCTCAATATCCTTAAAAAAGCAAACAACAACAACAAAAAAAAAAACAGCAAAAAAAGAAAAAACAAGCGTTATCATCCCTTCCTATTCACCACTAGAAACGCTGTCACTAAAACACAACGTATTTTAATGTTTGTAGGTATTCAGCCATATGTTACTTAACATCATGCTCATCATAGTAGATGACATACAGATTGAGTCAAAAAGTAATCATGTTCCGAAGCCATAACAATCTTTCAGTCTTGTCTCTTCCACTTAATGCTGCTGGTCTATCCCTGGGTAAAAATCTCTTATTACTACTTCCGCTCTGGCCTCTTTACAAGTCTTTTTTATGTGCTCAAGTCATTTCACAATCTGCTTGTTTCTTTATGTTTGGTGGCCTACAACATACAATATTCCAATAGCTAGTTTACTAAAACACATCCCAATATGTCCAACTTTAAGTCCTAACAGCTCTTCACTATTAGTAGGCTCTTTTTGATCCTTTAATATTACACAATTCCTACTCTACATTGCTTCATACCTCTTGGAGACGGGGTTCTGGTGAGTATGATTAGAGTGATGAACTTCTAAATCCTGTTCCCCATTCATGTTAGTCAAGAACATATAAACCAAGTACCTCACCTGGTATCAACCAAAAGAGGTTTATAGTAAATGATGCATGTACATGTAAAACTATAAGAAAAATGTATAGTCCTCCCTAAAATTCTTGAACCAAATTTGTTAAGATATATACAGTAATGGCTATGGTAACCATGAATTCATAGCTTAAAGGTGAATAGCATTCCCATTGATTCCACCCCAGCCATACCACACTTTTATTAATTGATGTCTGTATTATGGCAGTGGTTATGTAGCCAAGCTGTCTAGACATATTTTCTTTCTCTTAGATAAATACCTAGAATTGGAATTACTGAGTAACAGGAGTGTTATGTTTTAGGGTTTTGTTTTGGTTTGGGGGGTTATTTTTTATTATACACACTGATTTTATTCTATGGACTGTGATTTGTTTTATGGTAAAATATATGAACACAAAATTCACCATTTTAGCCATTTTTAAGTGTACGATTCAGTAGCATTAGGTATATTCACAATGTTGTGCAACCATCATCCCTATCCATTTCCAGAACTTTATCATTCCAAACAGAAGCACTCCACCTATTTAAACACCCCATTTCCCCACCCCCAACTCCTTGTAACCTCTATTCTATTTTTTGTCTCTATAGATTTGCCTAATTGAGGTGCCTCGTGTAAGTAGAACCATATTAATACAATATTTGGCCTTTATATCTGGCTTATTTTACCTAGCATAAGCTTTTCAAGGTCCATCCATTATGTTTAATTTTATAAGAAACTATCAGACCTTTCACCAAGTATTTGTACCATTTTATGCTCCCACCAGCAATGAATGAGAGTTCCAGTTGTTCTACATTCTTGCCAGCATTTGATATTGTCAGTCATCTTTATTTTTAGTCATTTTTGCAACTATTCTATATGAAAAATGACTGTATGCTTTTCAGAACTGCTCTTGCTTTGATATTCTGTACCACTTAGAATTTAATTGTTCTCCATGCATTTTGTGCATATAAATTCCTTTTACCAGATGAACTTCAAACTGCTTGAGAACAGGCGCTGTGCCTTACCTATTTTTATTTACTTCGTGGTACCTTGCATTGAATTAGGCTCATAGTAATTGCCAAATATTTTTTAATTGACCATTTGAGAACATACTGAATACAAACCAAGACAGAGGGGGAATTAGCATAAAATATTAGTTACTGTTCTATTGACAACTTTTCTTATTGCAGATTGGGGTATCAACATTTTAATTTGTCTTCATTCTTGATCCTTCTCTATGGATTCAAAAACATAATAGAAAATAAAATATCAATAATATCTAAAATGGTAAGCTGGGAAGCATCTATGATTGCTAAAGGATTCTTAACTCAGCCATGGATTTTATTGTGTGTCCTTGTTAAATTCATCCATGAACTTAGATTCAGAAAGACTAATGAAAAACAAAACAAAACAAAAAAGAGAGAACATGAAAGAAACAGAGGCAAAGCCAGTATGTTTACTATTCCTTTCTAGGAACAAACCCAATTGAAAAAAATTCAAATGGCAAGATTTTTACCAATTAGAGTATAGCTCATTAGCAGATATTATATTTTTCTGTTCATGAATAGCTTATTACATATTAGGAAATTAAGATTTTAAATGAAGATTTCTATCTTTTATACCATGTACTACTATTTGTTAAAGGCTAAACCTAAATGTGATGATATTTAGAAATGGGGCTTTAGAGAGATAATTAGGTTTTAGGTGAGGTCATGAAGGTGAGACCATCTTGATGGGATTAGTGCCCTTATAAGACATCTCATGCTTGGGCGCTCACGCTGTCTCTCGCTCTCATTCTCTCTCTCTCTCTCTTTCATACACACATGCACACACCACACATACAGACATACACACATGCACATGCACACTCTCTGTATCCCCTTTCTCTGTACGCTCCTCCTCCTCTGCCCCCTATTTTTGCCATGTAAGGAATCAGTGAGAAGGCAGCTGTCTATAAGCCAGGAAGAGTCATCACCGGAAACTGACCATGCTAGCACCTTGATCTTGGACTTCCAGCCTCCAGAACTGTGAGAAAATATATTTCTGTTGTTTATGCCACCCAGTCTATGGCATTTTCTTATGGTGGCTAGAGCTAACTGAGATAAACCTACCATTCTTTTTACCAAAATTCCACCCTTCACAAAATAAGGCATTTTTTCTCAGAAAAAATAAGTGAAAAATGTTGTAACTTAGTTAAAATCTATAAGTAAAAGATTTTGCACTTTTATAAAGTAAAAAGTCCTGACTGGTACATAGTACATTCTGAGTAAATGTATTGTAAATTGAATCTAGTTCAGTATACACCTGCAACATTAGCCTGCAGCAGAGAAAAGCTTAACATATAACCATAGCCAATCAACTTATATGTCTTATGATTTGAGAGGACTCGTGGTACCTCTTTCTTCAAAACAACTATCTATCCTAATAGCCAGCTACCCTTAGATATCAATTCCTTCCTAAAGAAAGCATTAGCTGTGGTTTAAATGCAAATGTAGTTTTGAAGGAACATTAAAGCACTGTCAATGGTGAACACCGTAACAAGGATTAGTAAATAGGATCACCAAGCAGAATATGAAGCATGGAAATGTAGAACATGTGGACAGGTGACTTTGTATTTTCTGGTAGGTAGAGATGGATGGAGAGTAGAGTAGATGAAAGAAGTCATCTAGAGTAGTGGTGGAAAAGTAGCTAACATTTAAACATCGGGAGAATCCACATGCAAACTTAGATTTCTAGTTTCTGTTGAAAAATCAGACCTGAAAGCACTAGGTCAGCATTCCTTCATGAGAGATGCTACTTTTTAAAAATTTTTAAAAATTTATTTTGTAATTTCAATAGGTTTTTGGGGAACAGGTAGTGTTTGGTTACATGAATAAGTTCTTTTGTAGTGATTTCTGAGATTTTGGTGCACCCAGATCCCGATTAGTGTATCCCATACACAATGTATAGCCTTTTACCCCTCATCCTGCTCCCACCCTTTCCCCCAAGTCCCCAGAGTCCATTGTGTCATTCCTATGCCTTTGTGTCCTCATAGCTTAGCTCCCAATTATGATTGAGAACATATGATGTTTGGTTTCCCATTTCTGAGTTACTTCACTTGGAATAGTAGTCTCCAAATTCTATACAGTTTGCTGTGAATGCCATTATTTTGTTCCTTTTTATGGCTGAGTAGTAGTCTGTGCTATGTGTGTGTGTGTGTGTGTGTTTGTGTATGTGTATATATACTTACATACTTACACACCACATTTTCCTTATCCACTTGTTGATTGATGGGCATTTGGGCTGGTTCCATATATTTGCAACTGCAAATTGTGCTGCTATAAACATGCTTGTGCAAGTATCTTTTTTGTATAATGACTTCTTTCCCATGAGTAGATACCTAGTAGTGGGATTGCTGGATCAAATAGTAGATCTACTTTTAGCTCTTAAGGAATCTCCACACTGTTTTCCTTCATGGTTGTACTAGTTTACATTCCCACTAGCAATGCAAAAGTGTTCCCTTTTCACCACATCCTTGCCAACATCTATTATTTTATGGTTTTTTTTTTTTTTTTTTTTTTTTTATCATGGCCATTCTTGCAGGAGTGAAATGGTATCACATTGTGGTTTTGATTTGCATTTCCCTGATAATTAATGATGTTGAACATTTCCATATGCTTGTTGGCCATTTGCATATCTTCTTTTGAGAATTGTCTATCCATATCCTTAGCCTACGTTTTGATGGGATTGTTTGTTTTGTTCTTCCTGAGTTCTTTGTAGATTCTGGATATTATTACTTTGTCGATGTATAGATTGTGAACATTTTTTTCCCACTCTGTGGGTGGTCTGTTAACTCTGCTGATTATTTCTCTTGCTGTGCAGAAGGAGAGCTGCTATTTTTAAAAGGATATTTGTTCTCACTTTTTCTATAATCCCTACCACATCCCATGTCTCTCATATCAGGTGTAACTTCATTATGGTATCTGCCAAGCCCCTGGAGGCCTTTCAGTTTGCCACCAAGGCCTAAGGCCTAGGAGGGTAGAGCTAACTGTGACACTGACTGAGAAGAAGGGATCTCCGGGCATTGAAGGATGAAAGAGATGTTGAACACAAAATGGTGATGACAGGGAGTGAGACTGCTTAGGAAGGTGACATGGCTTGCCTATGTAAAGTAAATGCAGGTGAGATTACTTTATACTCTAAGCCTTCATTTTCTGATATGCCTCCTAGTTTTCATATTTCTCTAAAAAATTAATTAGATGGCCATATGATACAATTATTATCATAAACTATTTCCAATTGAGCACTACATTTCCAATTTATTCTCACAATTTGAAAATAATCTGTAGTTACCATTCTGAATATTTGTGTTGTTCAGGATGATAAAAGTTAATGAAATATTTTAGTTTTAATCTACCACATTTGTAGTATCATTTTGAATAATTCATTTTCTCATAAGTTCTCACTTTCAAATGAATTTCTTATTTCCAAATTATATTAACCTGACAAAAACAAAGTAATGTAAGTAAGGTTACAAAAACACATTAGTGTTATCAAAATGTGAGGATACATACACATCAATTTGTTTCATGGAGTGCCTTTTGTTACCTTGAAACTGGGAAGTGGTTGTTATGTTTTAAAGCCCGACAACCTCATCAAGGTAAAAAAAGAGTATTATTATTAGCTGACATAACAAAGCACTTAGCATAGTATCTGAACAAAATGAATACTTAATAAATGTTACCTATCTTCCCAGACCCACCCACTTCCTTCCTACAACTTTCTATTATTTTAGAAAGGGAAATTCCATTAGAATGAACCTAATAACACTCTATATATGGAACCCCTTACCAGCTCATATAAAACTTTGCCAAGAAACTAAGAATATTACAAGGGTGGACAAGTGAGAAAGCAACTAGTCTTTCAAATTTAATAGCAGCTTAATCTCAGAAACAAATGTAAGAAACGGGCAATCAAAACCGTTTCTTTCATCTCAATTCCTTGTGTGGGGTGTTTAGTCAAGACCTTTGTTCATGGTCAGACACGTTGTGGGAAATGCTCTGGTTAATAATGATGGCAGGAATTTTGTCTTTTTCACCCACTGCTGTGTCCTAGCATCTGGCAAAGTGCCCATCAGATAGTATGCACTCAATATTAGCAGAATGTGGTAATAAGCTAGAAGGCATAGCCCCTGCCCTTGAAGAGTTTGAAGTTGAAACCAACAAGTAACAAAATATAACATGGAATACAACTGACTTACAAAATTGCATGGGTATAAATGAATATATCTCATTTACCTCTCTCCTTTCTCTTGTCTACCCCAATAATTTCCCCCTAAAATGCATGTAAATAGGCAGAATGAAGCAAACAAGAAATGTGTAATTTTTGATGATGTTTATGGCATTTTTCATCTCAACTCACACACTTTTGCTGTGCTAGTGCTGATCCCAAGTTACAAGGTCATAGGTTGCAGAAGTTTTTGTTTTATTATCTACATTTCCTAGTGCTTCTTCTTTACTTTCTCCTCAAATACTTTAATCTAGATTTTTGTTCTTAGAGAATAAGTAAGAGAGAGAGAGAGAGAGAGAGAGAGTGTGTGTGTGTGTGTGTGTGTGTGTGTGTGTGTGTGTGTTGAGGGGTGGGAGTAGGGGTTGAACATGATGTTTAATTAGATCCATGATGTTCCAAAGCATGATGTTTGTGGCAACCCTGTATATATGTTGCTTCCTTTGAATTCCAGAAAGAGAATTATATTTTTTTAGTATAATCCTTAAGATACAGCCTGGAGCGTCACACTGAGATCTTCCCATTGGCACACTAAGCAGCTGTTGGAGCTCAAAAAGCAATACCCCAAAATGAAGGCTTCAGAAGCAAAAGTTTTTCTCTGTTCTTCTCCTGCCTTCATGTCTCTCAGTCCCATTCTACCCTGAGGCTAGTCACAGAAACTAGAATCTCTCTTCCCCAAGATGGATCATAGAATCAGAACCCCTTTTCCCCAAAACCAGCTGTAAAACCTACAAATATTACGCTAACTTTCCCTCCATCTTTCTGTGTAAAGACTGGTCATAAGTAAATTATCTGATGTATCTTCTTTGACTGTAGGTAATAAGACCCCCATTCCATAAAGGTTCCTACCCCATACCCAGAGGAAGAATCACACGCTCAGAGAGGCCAAGAATCTAGACAGACAGGCCTTGCTGGATTTCCCCACTCAGACTATTAGGAATAGAGCATACCATTTTTGTCCAATCATATTTCCGCATGGCTGTCCATACTTTGTTGAACCAAAGCATAAAAAATGAACCATTTCCCCTGTATCTCTGGGGTTTAAATACAGTTGTATGTCTTTTCTTCAATGAATCTGCCTTTTGTGAATTGATTTTTTCAGTAAGCCTTCAGAGAGCCGTCTGGCTTCTACACGGCATTTTTACATCACTGTAGTTGCCAGATCCTGTCTGTGTACTATGAGGGGAACCATGGAGATGGGACTGACCATATCTTCACTCATCCTCATTTATTTTTCAAAAAGGTAGACTATCAGAGAGAAGACAATGAACAAAGAGAGTAAATATGTGAGCAAATACAGTAGTCCTCACCATGTATCCAGTTGTTCAATGGATGCTCTACTATAGAAACTCTGTGAGAGCAGAAACCTTGTCTGTCCTGCTTCTGCCCTAACTCCAGCACTTAAAACAGTGGCAGACATACAACTGGTGCCCAACAAACATTTGTTGAATGAATACATTCTGTGTAAAGGAGTGATTATAATTAAGGCTCAAAGTGTAGGAAGGCACGGTAGAGTTACATGACAGTAGTTTTGCATAGGAGAAACAGCAAGTAGATTAGCTTGTAGGATGCAGAGTAATTGTGGCTGAGAGATATAAGGTAACGTATGCGGATGTAATAAGCTATATGTAGGGAAACCATATCATTTATTACCCAAATGTGGAAATTTTTAAGAATGAAAGAGGGTAATTAATAATTGTTCCAGGATGATGACATGTATAAATCAGGACCATCCTGGGCAATCTGAGATATATGGTTACCCTCTTTACATGACAGTAAGTAACCTGAGTATGGGGTTAGGCTGATGAAAATAAAGTTTGAAAAAGATTACATTAGTTTCCATAATAGATATACACTTTAATTATGAAAGAGAGAGAGAAAGAGACTAGAAAACCTGCTAGAATTGTAATCATGATCTGTGCATGAAGTGACATATGATAGCTTTGACAACAGAGAAGAGGTGGAGCTGAAGAAGTCTGAAGAAGCAAGCAGATTCAAGCAACCAAGGAGTATAAATGTTCAGGCATAATACTGCCTGCCGTGTTATTTCAAAACTATATACAATGCAAGCTCTGATAAATTCTAAAATCAACTAAAGTTGTCTTACAGCTCTTTAATATTGGAAAACTTAACCTCTCTGACCTTCAGTTACCTAAAGTACCTTCAGTTAACTGAAGGTAATTTATTCAGATAAACCTCAAATTTTCAAACCATGTTGGAAATCCAAACTGGTCCCTTCAAACTAGTATTTTTTTTTAATGTTAACCCCAAAAATTCTTAAGTCATTTTCTCAGGTTTATTGAAAGTGCTTTAAAGCAAAAACTTAAGCTGCAACTATAAAATCAGGATTTTTTTAACGTCTTTCATGATTAAGCAGTGACTCAATTTATGCCTAGAGTTTGTTTTCAAAGGATATTCTTTCCAAATGCATCTTGCATCTTTCCTATATTCAGAGAACATTTATAATGAAAATCACAGGAAACAATGATTAGATTTGGAAGATTTTGAGATTTTCCTGGTAACTTTTGATTTTAAGAAAGAAAAATATGGAGCAAAGTCTTTGAGCCAAAGAAACCCCAGTACTACCAGATAACTTTATAGCCCCTCTCCTTCAGCTCTGAGAACTCCTTCCCATTTTCCTCATACCAGGCTGTTGCAGGCCTTGGCAATTTCTGACTGTCACTCAACTATGTGAATACTGCATTGTCCTAAAGAGTCTAGCACCTCTGCTTTTTTATTTTGTTTCTCATCTAGAGCTCTGGTTTCAATTACAATCCAGTTGGCAGGTCAAAACTCTATCTTCTTCCTTCTCTGTACAAATAGACATTTTGCCAAAATTTTGGAAAAGGAGAAATTATTCCCCCATCTCTCCCTCTCACTTTTGTGCTTATACACTTGACTTAAGAAAGAATTTGCTACATTATTCTCTTTAGTGAATCTTTCTCTACAATAACTGTAGCTCAACATTACCACGGGTAGAGGGATCAATAGTGGAAATTCTTGGTAGCACCTAAATGTCATGAGACTCATATTTCCCACTGTAGAAATTGAACCACTTCTGAGTTGTTGAAATTATTGCTAAATATATTTACAGTCTTTTTTACAATAAAAAGCTTTATTACTTTTATTATGGGCTGAAGAAAATGCTTTAAATCTTGAGTTCAGAAGTAATATCTCCTGTCCTAAAAGCAATGAAGCTTTTCAAGAGAGAGGTGGAAAGAAAGTGCATTCTGAAAAGGTAGTTTATGGTTTTGGAATTCTGTTGCAATTTTGGTTCATATATTTTTACTAAGTGTAACCTGTATATGTAAATTAAATGATTATATAAGAAAGAGTAATGTTTTTATAAAGTAAGAAATGATTTTATATCCTAAAAGACAGAGGGATATAAACCAGTAAGGCAGCTCTGCATGTGCTTGATGGCTGTGAAATGACCTGTTTGATTTTCTGTTACAGGCCAGCAGACTGTGCTGCCCTGGCCCACCAGACCCAAACTGTGGGGTAGCCGACTTCTCGTTAGGGAGTCCTGTGATACAGAGTGCATTCATAGCCTATAATAAATAAAGCGCATTTAAAACCTCATGTATATAAAGTCCTCCATCGTGAAAGCAATACCACAAAAAGATGTTTAGCCTTTGAAACACTATTGGAAAGAGGGAAAAAAAAATTCTGGCTAAACCCTGACAAATGAGTTTATCATTTGGCCATATGGAATAGTGTATGCACACATGTCCAGATAGTCAAATTCATTCAAATTAGTCCTGATAGACTAATTCATCAGTTCTTTGGAGGGTAAACCCTGGCTAAGTTAAATAAAATGCTAAAATAAAAGCAGTTTAATTATCTCAGGGGAGAAGTAAAAAGAACTTGGCCTCTAGTCTTAGCAAAATTTCATAATTAGCTTTAGAGAATAATCATTTGTGAGTAGCATTGTTTGTTGTACACAAAAGCTTCAGCAAAAGTGGGGATTCTTTTAATATTATCACTTAGTCTTGTTTATGTGCTGAGCAGGCTGTGTGTGTGTGTGTGTGTGTGTGTGCCTGTGTTTGTATCCATAGTACAGATGTACATTCAGATTGGGTAGGTTGAGATTATTACAGATCCCAAATGAATGGAGTTTGTGTTAATGAGGTTTTACACTATGTGCGTGTACATGACAGACAAAGGCAGTGAAGAACAAAGTGTGCCGACTGTACCTCATATTCTGTCTTTCTGTTTTTCTCACTGCCAATGCCATAAACTCTAAATGTCATATGAGAATAAACCCATTTCTTCTCTCTGTTTCTAGTATTGTCCTTTGTCATAAAAATCTTGAAGTCAGAATTTACCTGAGAATTTGTAGATACATGAAGGGATATATGCTTAGTTGTAACTTTCTGCCTTGAGGTGGCTATCTTCTGTAATTATTGCTTTTGTTGTTTCAACTTTTATTTTAGATACAGGAAGTACATGAGCAGATTTTTTACATGAGTATATTACATGATGCTAAGGTTTAGGGTACAGATCCATCACCCAGGTGCTAAGCATAGTACCCTACAGGTAGTTTTTCATCCATATTCCCCTCCCTCCTTCCCACATCAGGTCGTTCCCAGTGTCTACTTGTTGTCATCTTCATTTCCATATGTGCTCAATGTTTAGCTCCCACTTGTAAGTGAGAACATGTGGTATTTTCTTTTCTGTTCCTGTGTGAATTCACTTAGGACAATGGCCTCTACTTGCAACCATGTTGCTGCAAAGAACATGAGTTTTGTTTGTTTGTTTGTTTTTATGACTGCATAGTATTGCATGGTGTGTATGTACCACATTTTCTTTATCCAATCCACCATTGATGAGCACCTAGATTGATTTCATGTCTTTGCTATTGCGAATAGTGCTGCAATCAACATATGATTGCATATGTCCATTTGGTAGAATAATTTATTTTCTTTTGGATATATACCTAGCAATGTGATTGCTGGGTCAAATGATACTTCTAAGTTTTTTGAGAAACCTCCAAACCAATTTCTGCAGTGGCTGCACTAATTTACATTCCCACCAACAATATATAAGTGTTCTCTTTTCTCTGTTGCATTGCCAGCATTGGTTGTTTTTTTACTTTTTATAATAGCCATTCTGACTGTTGTGAGATGGTATCTCATTGTGGTTTTGATTTCCATTTCTCTGGTAATTAGTGATATTGAGCATTTTTTCAAATGATTGTCAGCTGCTTGTGTGTCTTCTTTTGAGGAGTGTCTGTTCATGTCCTTTGCCGGCATTTTAATGGGGTTGTTTGTTTTTTGTGTGTTAATTTAAGTTCCTCATAGATTCTGGATATTAGACCTTTGTGAGATGCATAGTTTGTGAATATTTTCTCCCATTCTGTGGATTGTCTGGTCACTCTGTTGAAAGTTACTTTTGCTGTGCAAAAGTTAATTAACTTAATTAGTTCCCACATTTTTTATTTTGTTGCCATTGCTTTTGGGGACTTAGCCAAATTTTTTTTGCCAAAGTTGATGTAGAGAGGGTATTTCTTAGGTTTTCTTCTAGGATTTTTAGAGTATGAGGCCTTACATTTAAATTCATAAATTCATCTACAGTTAATTTTTGTATATAGTGAAAAGTAGTGGTCCAGTTTATTCCTTGTGCACGTGGCTAGCCAGTTATCACAGCACCATATATGGAACAGGGAGTCCTTTCCCCATTGCTTTTGTCTGCCTTGTCAAAGATCAAATGGCTGTAGATGTGAAGCTTTATTTTTGAATTTTCTGTCCTGTTCCATTGGTCTATGTATCTGTTTTTGTACCAGAATCATGCTGTTTTGATTAGTCTTACACTATAGTTTGAAGTTGGGTAGTGTGATGCCTCCAGCTTTGTTCTTTTTGCTTTGGATTGCTTTGACTATTCAGGCTCTTTTTTTGGTTCTACGTGAATTTTACAGTAGTCTTTTCTAATTATTTGAAAAACGACATTGTTTAATTGGAATACCGTCAATTCTATAAATAGCTATTGGTAGTATGGCCATTTTAATGACATTGATTTTTCTAATCAATCAGGATGGAATGGTTTTCTTTTTATCTGTGTGGTCTGTGATTTCTTTCCACAGTGATTTGTAGTTCTCCTTGTAGAGATTTTCCTGTACCTCTAGTGCTGTACTTCTAGGTGTTTTATTTTCTTTGTGGCTATTGTAAATAAGATTGTGTTATTGATTTGATTTGACTCTCAGCCTTGATGTTATTGGGGTATAGATATGCTACTGATTTTTGTACATTGATTTTGTATCCTGAAACTCTAGTAAAGTTGTTTGTCAGTTCTTGGATCCTTTCAGAAGAGTTGTCTTTACCATTTTCTAGGTATAGAATCATATCATCAGGAAAGAGAGATAGTTGGACTTCTTTTGTTCCTATTTAGATGCTTTTTATTTCTTTCTCTTGCCTGATTGCTCTGGCTAACACTTCCAGTACTATGTTGAATAGGAGTGGTAAGAGAGAAAAACCTTGTCTTGATACATTTCTCAAGTAAATGGTTCCAGTTTTTACCTGTCCGATGTGATGTTGGCTGTGGGTTTGCCATAGATAGCGCTTATTATTTTGAGGTATGTTATTTTGATGCTGAGTCTATAGAGAGTTTTTATTGTGAAGAGATATTGGATTTTATTGAAAGCTTTTTCTGCATCTATTGCATGATCATATGGTTTTTGCTTTTGATACTTTTATGCAGTGAATCACATTTATTGATTTGCATATGCTAGGAAGAGCCTTAGGTCTCACAAATAAAGCTGACTTGATCATGGTGTATTTACTTTTTGATGTGCTGCTGGATATAGTTTGCCAGTATTTTGCTGAGGATTTTTGTGTCTATGTTCAATAGGGATAGCAGTCTGAAGTTTTCTTTTATTGTTGTGTCTGTCAGATTTTTATATCAGGCTGCTGACGGCTTCATAGAAGGAGTTAGGGAGAAGCCCCTTCTCCTTGATTTTTGGAATAGTTCAAAAGGATTGGTACCAGTTTTTCTTTGCATGTCTGATACAATTCAGCTGTGAATCCATGTGGTCCAGGGTTGTTTTTTAGTTGGTAGGTTTTTAAATTACTGATTCAATCTCAGAGCAGGATACTGGTCTATTCAAGGTTTTGATGTCTTCTTGATTCAATATTGGGATATTGTGTGATTTCAGGAATTTACTCATGTCCTCTAGATTTTCTAATTTATGTGAATAGAATTGTTTAAAGTATTCTCTAAAGATCTTTTACATTTCTATGGGATAATTTATAATATCATCTTTGTCATTTCTAATTGTACTTTTTTATTTTTTATTTTTGTGGATACATAGTAGGTGTATACATTTGTGGGCTACATTAGATGTTTTGATACAAGCATGTAAAGTGAAATAACACCATGAGAATGGGGTACCCATCTCCTCAAACATTCTGTGAGTTACAAACAATCCAATTACACTCTTAATTATAAATGTACAATTAAGTTATTGTTGACTATAGAATTGGCAAAAACTGGAAGCAATCCCCTTGAAAACTGGGACAAGACAAGTATGCCCTCTCTCACCACTCCTATTAAACATAGTATTGGAAATTCTGGCCAGGACAATCAGGCAACAGAAAGAAATAAAAGATATTCAAATAGGGAGAGAGGAAGTCAAATTATCTTTGTTTGCAGATGAGATGATCCTATATCTAGAAAACCCCATTGTCTTAGCCCAAAAACTTCTTAAGCTTATAAGCAACTTCAGGAAAGTCTGGGAATACAAAACCAACGTGAAAAGATAACAAGCATTCCTATACACCAACAGTAGACAAGCAGAGAGTGAAATCATGAGTGAACTGTCATTCACAATTGCTATAAAGAGAATAAGATACCTAGGAATATAGCTAACAACAACGGAAGTGAAGGGCCTCTTCAAGGAGAACTACAAACCACTGCTCAAGGAAATCAGAGAGGACACAAACAAATGGAAAAACATTCCATGCTCATGGATAGGAAGGATCAATATCATGAAAATGGCCATACTGCCCAAAGTAATTTATAGATTCAATGCTATCTGCATCAAGCTACCATTGACATTCTTCACAGAATTAGAAAAAAATATTTTAAAATTCATGTGAAACCAAATGAGCCTGTATAGCCAAGATGATCCTAAGCAAAAAGAACAAAGCTGGAGGCATCCTGCTACCAACTCAAAACTATACTACAAAGCTATAGTAACCAAAACAGCATGGTACTGGTACAAAAACAGACACATAGACTAATGCGACAGAATAGAGAACTCAGAAATAAGACCACACACCTACAACCATCTGATCTTTGACAAACCTGGCAAAAATAAGCAATGGGGAAAGGATTCCCTATTTAATAAATGGCGCTGGGAGAACTGGCTAGCCATATGCAGAAAATTGAAACTAGACCCCTTCCTTATATCTTATTCATAAGTTAACTTAAGATGGATTAAAGACTTAAACGTAAAAACTCAAACTATGAAAACCCTAGATAAAAATCTAGGCAATACCATACAGGACATAGGCATGGGCAAAGATTTTATGATAAAAATGCCAAAAGCGATTGCAACAAAAGCAAACATTGACAAATGAGGTCTAATTAAACTAAAGAGCTTCTGCACAGCAAAATAAACTATCATCAGAGCAAACAGACAACCTGCAGAGTGGGAGAGAAATTTTGCACTCTATTCATCTCTCAAAGGTCTAATATCCAGAGTCTACAAAGATCTTAAACAAATTTGTGAGAAAAAAACAACCAACTCTGTTAAAAAATGGGCAAATGATATGAACCGACACTTCTCAAAAGAAGACATTCATGCTACTAACACACATATGAAAATATGCTCAACATCAGTGATTAGAGAAATTCAAATCAAAACCACAATGAGGTACCATCTCACACCAGTCAGAATGGTGATTATTAAAAAGTACAGAAACAACAGATGCTGACAAGGCTGTGGAGAAATAGGAATGCTTTTACACTGTTGGTGGAAATGTAAATTAGTCCAACCATTGTGGAAGACAGTGTGGCAATTCCTCAAAGATCTAGAACCAGAAATATTATTTGATCCAGCAATCTCATTACTGGGCGTATACCCAAAGGAATATAAATTTTTTTATAAAGATACACAAATGCATATGCTCACTACAGCAGTGTTAACAATAGCAAAGACATGGAATCAACTTAAATGCCCATTTATGACAGACTGGATAAAGAAAATTTGGTACATATACACGATGGGATACTGTTCAGACATAAAAAGTAATGAGATCTTGTCCTTTGCAGGGACATAAATGGAGCTGGAAGCCATTATCCTCAGCCAACTAATGCAGGAACAGAAAATCACACACCGCATGCTTGTGCTTGTAAGTGGAAGCTGAACGATGAGAACACATGGACACTGTGGGAGAACAACACACACTGGGGCCTGTTGGTGGGGGCTGGAGGGAGGGAGAGCATCAGGAAAAATGGCTAATGCATGCTGAGCTTAATACCTAGGCAATGGATTGATCTGTGCAGCAAACCATCATGGCACATATTTACATATGTAACAAACCTGCATGCCCTACACATGTACCCCAGAACTTAAAAGTTGAAGGAGGAAAAAAAGAAATGATAATACTCATTTAGATACTAAAAGGAAAAAAAAAAAAAAGAAAATGTGGTACATATACACTTTGGATTACTACGCAACCCTAAAAATAACCCAAGATCATGTCTTTTACAGGAACAAGGATGGAGCTATTACCCTTAACAAACTAATTGAGGCACAGAAAATGAAATACCACTTGTTCACACTTATAAGTGGGAACTAAATAATAAGAACTTATGAACACAAAGAACAAAACAATAGACACTGGGGTCTACTTGATGGGGGAGTGTGGGAGAATGGAGAGGAGCAGAAAAGATAACTATTGGGTACTGGGCTTAATACTTGGGTGATGAAATAATATGTACAACAAACCCCTGTGAAACGTGATTACCTATGTAACAACCCTTCACATGAACCCCTAAACCTAAAAATTAAAAAATGAAACCTCAGCTGTCAATATAATGATATTTGGAGATAGAGCCTATAAGAGGTAATTAGGTATTGATATTTGAGCTCTCATGACAGATCAGTGGGATTACGAGGATCAGAAGAGGCATGAGAGAGCTTGCTTCTCTCTCTCTGCTACAAGAGAAGGCAGTCATTTACAAGCCAGAAATCAGGCTCTCTCTAGACACCAGATCTTCTGGTGCCTTCTTCTTGGACTTCCTAGTCTTTAGAATTGTGAGAAACAAATGCTTACTGTTAAAAAAAAATGAGCTTTTCATGAAGGTTTTACTCCAATTTATTTCACTAATTTTAATTGCTATCTTAATATTGTTTATTAATATGTACAACATTAATAGTTGTATAGTTGTGAGAAAGTATTTTTGGTTTTTCTTTTTTTTGAGAAGGAGTCTAGCACTGTTGCCCAGGCTGGAGTGCAGTGGCGCGATCTTGGCTCACTGCAACCTCTGCCTCCGGGGTTCACACCATTCTCCTGCCTCAGCCTCCCGAGTAGCTGGGACTACAGGTGCCCGCCACCACGCCCAGCTAATTTTTTGTATTTTTAGTAGAGATGGGGTTTCACAGTGTTAGCCAGGGTGGTCTCCATCTTCTGACCTCGTGATCCGCCCACCTCAGCCTCCCAAAGTGCTGGGATTACAGGCGTGAGCCACCGCGTCCGGCTATTTTCTTTTTCGAGATAGGTTCTCACTTTGTTGTCCAGGCTGGAGTGCAGTGGGGTGATCATGCTCACTGCCACCTTGACCTCTGGGCTCAAGCAATCCTTCTACCTCAGCCTCTGGGGTAGCTGGGACTACAGGCACATGCCACCATGACCGGCTAATTGTTTTTTGTATGTTTTTTTTGTTTTTTGTTTTTGTTTTTTTTGGAGAGATGGGGTTTCACCACATAGCCCAGGCTGGTCTCAAACTCCTGGGCTTAAGTGATACGCCCCCGTAGGCCTCCCAAAGTGCTGGGATTACAGGCATGAGCCACTGCACCTGGCTGACAAAGTAATTCTTTAGATCTTTTTAAAATCTTCCCTTTTTAGCCACTTTTATATTTTATTTGAAAATAAAGAATGTTTTGTTAATATGTATGCAAAGTATGTTATAACTTAGTCTAATGATTCTTTCAAATATTCAGCACGCCGCAAAGTCCTCTCAACCATACCCTACATACTATATCTCCTTTCATTCTTATCAGCTAGAAACTATAATTGTGGTAGAATATGCATTCCTTATAATCCAATTCAATCAACAAATCCTTATTAAGCTCCTACTCCATATAATTCACCTTGGTTACAAAGGTGAATATTATATTGAAATGCTTACAGAATTTCCCTTGTGGAGGTTTTCATTGAAAAAAGTGCACTATCAGTATCCCTCTCTTTATTTTTAATCCTTATCTTCTAGTTATAAAAACATAAATGTAAAAATAGTTTAAAATACAAATTTTTAATAAAATATGAGCAAAGCCGTATTCTTTGAATTTTCTTCTGCACGTGCAAATGGATTTCACATAACAATGTGAATTGTCATATATTAGAGATGTATGTTATTTTACTTTAATGATTATAGCACTTTCAACTAAAAGTTTACCTAAATACTATTGAACCTTTAAAAGCGATATATCACTAACTGGGAAATGGATTTTTATGCATTTACTGTCTACTAATGTAATATGTTTTGTAAAATCACTGAATTTTAAACTACTGCAGTAATTACCTTGTCGTCGTCTTGTTTTTCTGACCTCGTAAACATTCTGCATTCCTGAAGCACCCCATCGTGCACTTTATTTCAGTGCTCAAAACTGTCAGTGGCTCCATATTGTCCAGAGAATGCAAATGACTACTATTTGCTCTACATTGCACTGATTTTCCCGAGAAAAATTTTATCCTTGCTGTGCTACACAGTACATTATCTTTTGTTAGTACAAATGTAATATATTTACTTAGCCTCCAAATTCCTTAAAGAAAGAAATATGTCTCTATATCTTTTAAATCTATTCCCCCAGAATACCCTGAATCATAGCTGTGCCCTAGGAGATACTTGGTAAGTGCATATTAAATGATTGATCCAGACTATTTGAACCTTATCTGTGTTTTTAGTTTCTTCACTTTCTTTTGTTCGTTTATTTTACGAGATGGGGGTCTCACTCTGTCACCCAGGCTGAAGTGTAGTGGCATGATCTCGGCTCACTGCAACCGCCGCCTCGTGGGTTCAAGCAATTCTCCTGCCTCAGCCTCCCGAGTAGCTGGGATTACAGACATGTGCCACCACACACAGCTGATTTTTGTATTTTTAGTAGAGACGAGGTTTCACCTTGTTGGCCAGGCTAGTCTAGAACACTGACCTCAAGTGGTCCACCCACCTCGGCCTCCCAAAGTGCTGGGATTACAGGTGTTAGCCTCTGCTCCCGGCCACTTTCTTCACTTTCTAACTCAAGATTTTTTCACTATTTATTTGTAGCTAGTGGGAAAAAAAAAAAAGTGATGAGGAGAAGAGGAAAAATAGTCATGCTTGTTGGCCTCCAAAGGCGTGGAATCGCTACATATCCTGACTTGGCCAAACTCTCAATCCCCAAAGTGTTCAACCTTTCCAAGACTGAACCCACCTTCCAAATTTTTCCAGACAGCCATTGTCTCCATTCTCTCAAAATAATACTACAACTGCCTTCATGTTGTGCTTTTTGATAATAATGGTTTGCCTTAAAACCTCTGAAATGTAACTTTAAGGCATTTTTAAGGTATTGATCAGTTCTCACATTCTATACATTGTTATCAAGTCTATGTCCAACTGTTAATATACACTGATAGACACAGAGCATATTCTCCATCACTCATCTTTATCTTTCCAAATTGGAAAAAACTATTTACATATTTGTATTTATGTATACATGTACATATTATTTACTTAGTCTATGTAATCTGTCTTTTTATTAATGACTCATAGACTCTTAGAGTTTGAGAGAAAACTTAAAAGTCAGTCATTCCCAAGCAATCACCCTATACTTGAATCCTGTCTTAGTTTGGCTGCTATAATAAAATACCATAGATGAGGAGGTCTAAACCATAAAGTTTTATTTATTTGTGTTGTGGAATCTGGAAGTCCAAGATCAAGGTGCCAGCTGATTCAGTTCTTGATAAGGGCCCCTTCCAGTTTTGTGAATGGCTACCTTCTTGCCACCTTCTTGTTGTATTCTCAGAGGGCAGAGAGAGATCATCTTTCTCTTGTCTCTTCCTATAAGGGCACTAATTCCATTCATGAGGGCTTCACCTTCATGACCTAATCATCTCCCAAAGGTCTCACTTTCAAATACTGTCACATTGGAAGTTAGAGCTTCAACATATGAATTTTGAGGGAACACATTCAGTCCATAGCCAGTCCCAATGGTCTTTCTCAGTTTTCTTTGCAGATTTTCTCTCTTCATTTGGGATGATCACAACTACATACAGTGATTGAGATATAGTCATGTCATCATTTCGTTCAACAAATGCAGCAGATTTGGTCAAAGTTTTCAGGGAAGAGTCAATATTCATAGTTCTTTTTCCTGGAACATGACCATTTAGTGATAGCCAAATTTATGGAAACCTGATAAAGATATGACTCACGTGTTTTAGTCCTGAGTGGTGTCATAGCCAAAAGTCACGCTCCAAAATCAAAAAATTCATAAGCAATGCATCACATGTCCTGTTTCTACCCCCTCAATTTATCATACACCACACTTTAAAAACCATATATTTCTCCCACCCCAACCCTCCCTCTCCAGCCTGCAAAGCCTCTAAGTCCTATCTGCTCTCCCACCTCTTCATAGATTCAGTTAACTTCTTTTACTTAGTCCTTTCCTTCTTCTGCAGCTTTTTTTAAAATCCTGTCTCCTTGTCATTCTTTGCCTATTCTTTGATGTATATCATGGAAATGTAATAACTGGTCTGGATGAGACATGCTTTTTGCTGATAGTTGGAAGAGTAGGAGTAGTGGACAGGAGAAATTATGCATTCAAGATAAAGTTCTCTTCTGTGAAAAATGTCTATAAAAACTCTCCTGTTGATAATTACATTCCGTGATGTATAGTTAGGGCTATATTTTTATATGCATATTATCTCATAGTCATTTATTTTGTAGCTCATGCCACTTTCTGCTCTTTCACACTGTCACGAAGTCTCCTTACAATTGGCCATTTAGGGATTTCTGGTTTTGTTTTATTTTTGTGACCCAGCAAAACTTAATGTTAGCAGTAAACTTAAGTCTTTACTGTGTATTATCATTTCTAGAGATATTATTCCTACTTCTACTTGTATGTACATTTTTATTTACATGTCTTTCCCACCATTTTTTTTCTTCCTATGGTTGTTAGGTCCCAGAAGTCAAGGAACATTTCTATTAACAGAGCAATTACTATCAAGGCACAAACAGTTTCTAATGGTAATCAATACCAGTATTTATGAAATGTAGGCGTTTCATATATGCCAATTGTCTAATGGTCAAGAGTAGAACTAGGGCTAATTCAAGGCAATCATAAATGCTTTTCCTGAACCAATCCCATCTCTTTTTTTCTTATTTCCTTCCTCATCTACCCCCCAATTCTAACAGCTCTTCCTATTTGTCAACTTTCTTCTTAAAGCTATGAAGTCTGAGTTCTTGCTTTCACCATTCAAATGGAGAGTATCTCCCCCAAAGTTACCAACATCCTCAAATATTTACAGAGCACATATTACATGTCAGGCATATTACAAATTAGGAGCTGTTTATAGAGTAGTAGAGAGAACAAATATAATTTCTGTTTACATAGACATAGAAACTGTAGAGACATATAGAAACCAAAGAATCACAGAAATAAGAATATTTGACAAGTGCCATAAAAGAAAGTAATGACTCTATTAAGAGAATAACAGTAATCACTTCATTTTTATTGGGGAATAAGGAATGTCTATTTGAAAAACCCATGTTCAGACCAAGGCCCGAAGGATGAGAAGAGTTAGATAGAGAACAGAATAGAAGAGGAGGTTCTAGACAGTGAAAAAAACATATGTTAAACCCCTGAGAAAGAAAATAATTGGTACATTAAAAACTTTGAGAGACATTCTATACAGCCACAGCAAAAAAAAAAAGCAAGGGGAAAAGTTACGAGGGAAAAAAAAGCTGGAAAGTAAACTTGAGAAGTAGTATGCAGGGTTGATTTAGGCCACATTAATAATTTTATATTTAATCCTCAAGTGTGATAAGAATCTGTTTCATGTTAAAAAGGAGTGATGAAATATTTACAATTTTATAATGTGGCTAGAGATGGATTGGACGGTACAATTGTTAAGATACTATATAATTTCAGGCAAGAAGTGATGGTATATTTGACCAGGGTAAAATTTGAGGGATATTTCAATGTGGAATTGACAGGATTTGGTATTGGATTAATGGATTAGATGTGGAAGATGAAGGAGAAGATGAAATTCTCAGTTTTCAGGCTTGGACAATTGGGGGAATTAGGTGCTTTTACTGAGATGAGGCAATCAGAAGAGCAGTGTTTGTTTTTTTGTTTGTTTTCTATTTTGTTTTGTTTTCTGAAGGATATAGGGTTACTCAAGTGTCCACTTTTTGATCTGTTAAGTTTGAGAGGCCTATATGAAACATCCAAATGGAAATATCAAATAAGTTAAAAGAGTGACCTGGTCTGAAGACATACATTTGGGAGTTATATGTATACGGATGGTATGTAAACTCATAGGAATAGATGGACAAGGACAAATGAGAGGGAACCAGAGTAACTCTCACTAATCCATACCAAGGGTTCCCCCCACCACCACCAATTAAATGTTCTCCTTCATCTTTCTGGTGTATTTACAATTATTTTTGTTATTAGAGACAGAGTCTAGCTCTGTTGCCCAGGCTGGAGTGCAGTGGTGCGATCTTGGCTCACTGCAACCTCCATCTCCTGGGTTCAAGCAATTCTCCTGCCTCAGCCTCTGAAGTAGCTGGAACTACAGGTGTGTGCCACCACACCCGGCTAATTATTGTGTTTTTAGTAGAGACGGGGTTTTACCATGTTGGCCAGGCTTGTCTTGAACTCCTGACCTCGTGATTCACCTGCCTCGTCCTCCCAAAGTGCTGGGATTGCAGGTGTGAGCCACCATGCCCGGCCTGCATTTACAATTATTAATCATGATCTTCTTCTTGAAAGTTTGTCTACTCATAAATGTTGTAACATTGCACTCTCCTCTCAATCCTCACAACTCTACCACATGCACATTCCTTCTTTCAGGAAAATCATCTTCTGTATCGTTTAGGGTCATACTAGTTGCTATGACATAAATACTCCAAAATACAGTGACTCATACAAGATGCAAGTTTAGTTCTCTCTCATGTAACAGTCCACATTTAAGATCAGTGAGAGGTTGTCTTGCATAGCATAACTTAGAAGTCCAGTTTCTTTCCATTTTCTTTACTGTATCCTTGGGTATTGTCTTTATCTGCATGTTCAAAACATAGTTGCAGTCATGTCTGTGTTTTATTTTACTGGATGGTAAAAGAGACTGTGAAGGAGGAAGCAGGCTTATTATCTCAAAGGCTCTGGCCTGAATACCATGCACATTGCTATCTCTATCATTTTATTGGTGAAAAGTTAGTGAAATGATCATACCTAACTGCAAGAATGGATGAGAAATATAGTACGTCTGTATAGTATATCTGGCCAGTTGTATTAGTTTCCTATTGCTGCTGTAACAAATTACCACAAACTTGGTGGCTTGAAACAATACAAATACATTATCTTACATTTCTGGAGGTCAGAAGTCTGAAATGGGTCTCAGTGGGCTAAAATCAAAGTATTCGTAGAGCTGTATTCCTTCTGCAAGCACCAGGGAAGAATCCATTTCCTTGACTTTTTCAGCTCTAGAAACTGCCTGCATTTCTTGACTTATGGCCTCTTCCTCTGTCTTCAAAGCTGGCAGCATAGCATTTTCAAGTGTCTCTGACTGACCTCTTCTGCTGCCCTCTTCCATTTTACAGGGCATTCTGATTACACTGGGCTCACCCACACAATCCAAGATAATTTTCCTGTTTTAAAGTCAACTGATTAACAACCTTAATTCCATTTGCAGGCTTAATCCCCTCTTGCCATGGAGTCTACATATTCACAAGTTCTGGAGATTAGGATGGGGATATCATGGGGGGGGGGGCAACATTATTCTGCTTACCACACCAGTCATATATATGTCAGGCTACAGGTCTATTTCCATGGAAGGAAAGGTGAATGGAGTCTGGCAGTCTTTACCACATTAACTTTCATGGCTTTTGTATTCAAGTAAATGCATTTTGACATCTGTATCAAAATAGTGGTTGTTTAAATGTCTTGCTTCAATCAATTCTGTGCTAATGACTCTCCAAAATGCTTATAAAATATTGTCCTACTTGTGGTTCAATTCCATATATAAATCAAAACTCATCACATAATTTTATCCCAGTTGTACCATTACTTCTAGTCACAGCTAAAAGCCTTGAGGTCCTCTTTAACTCTTCCTTCTCCTTTGGCTCCTGTATTTAAATTATCATTAAAAAAAAAATAAAAGATGGTTTGATATTTATCTGTAATTGCTATGTCTTTTTGATTGGCCCCTCCTCGTTCATTTTTACTTACCTTGCCTTTGTTCAGTTGCTCATCTCTTCACTTATCACTTACTAAAATACCCTTCTTGACTATGACTTCACTCTTTTCTGTGCTCTAATCTGTCCAAGTTTTGAAACTGTTTCCTTTGTTTTCTCTGTTGTTTATGTTATTGGTTCAATCCTATCATTTTCTGGCCTAGGAACTTTTCTGTTTTCGACATCATTATAACCCAGCCCCTTTTCTGGGCTTACTAAACTTTTAATAATCTTACTCAACTCCACTCTGATAGACATGATCACTTCTGGTATCAGTTTTACCCTTTCTCACACACACAGACACATTTCTGTGCCTCTCCTTATGCCAAATCCCTCCTTGGTTACAGTGCTGTCTCATTGTTACCACTCCATATCCTAAACATACCCCAAGGCTTTGCTTAACCTTTAGCTTATCCGTTGTCAAGTCTTTTGTTACCACTCCAGCGAATTAGCGGATCTCCCATTTCTTGACTATTGGCTTTTGCCCTTCAGGTAAATATCATATATATATATAGCATTTGGTTGGTCTGTAATTAATTCATAAATGAGAATTTTGATGATCCAAATATGTAGTAAAATTCTTCAGGGTTTAAGTCATGTCTGGCTTTTTTTTTTTTTTTTCCTTACTTTGCAGTGCCTAGCATAGTGCTGGGAATATAGAACCTCAATAAATACTTGTTTAGTAACTCAGCCATCCTCTTTCCTTCTCTCTCCTTCTTAACAGTAATGGCCTTAGCTTGTTCTTGAGGGGTAAATACTTGAGAAGAGGACAGAGGGCAAATGATTAAATATAAAGGGGTGAAGTGGAGTCCCCAGACAAAAAGCAATGCAGGCCAACCATTGTATTATGCATTTTAAATGTGGTGATTAAATTATTGTTGACATTAACATATGACAACCTGTTGAAATGATTTGTAAGTCTTTTAGGGTTTTACAAACAGCTTTATCTCTCAGTTCTAAATGATGAAATGGCAAAGAATTATTTATTGTGTCTTTCCACCACTGGCATATGGAATTTTTAAAAGATTTATTTTAACTTTGGGGTTCTCTTGAGATTAGAGAACTGGCAAGAAAAAGAATAAAATCTTCTTTGTCTCCTCAGGCCCACAGCATTATAAGCTCTACCATGCTATTTCGTCAAGGATCTTTCTCTTATCCATGCAAAGGAAGTGCTTTCTTTTTATTGTAATGTAGTTGTAAAACTCAAACAACCATCATAATTTCATTAAATCATGCTGAACTTCATAGAATTGCTGAAAAGGATTCATAATATGCAATATTTGTTCTGCAAACTGACTGAATATTTATAATATTTAGTCTATATCATGCTATTTATTTTTAAAAATGACATATTTGTTTTTGTTTTCTTAGTAGAGCATAAGGCAAATTATATTAATTAGGCTATTTACATGATTTCCTAACTTAGAGCAGTGAAACTTGCCTTTAGCTAGCAAATAATTGGAATTACAATTGCTAGAGATATCACAAGTTTGTTAATTATATCAGGCTTCATCAAGCTCTGATAGGTTGCTAAATGGTCTTTTTTCCCTCCTCCCCACTTTTTGCCTTTTCTCATCTACCTCAACTCCTGTCCCCTTCATTCTTTATATAGAATGAAATTACTATAAAGTATATATATAAAATACCTGATCATCTGAGCTACAATTTCCACTTCAAATGTGGGAGTCTATAATCTTCTACAGATGGACATTTTGTAGTTTGTCATTGTTCCTTTTTGAAAAAAATTAGGCTTGAATGTTGAGAAAAATCCAGGTCTTACCCTCTCTGCTTTTCAGAAATAATGGAAATTTTAAAAAGAGACATTAAAGGCAGAAACCAAAACAATGAAATCTAACAAATTTAGTAGTAATGTAGTATTCCTGTAAAACTATTTTAGTTTTTACTATTAAGATGTATTTAGAAGTTTTCCTATGCCTTTTTTTCCCCCCTACAATTTGGGGATAGAAGCCAGTTGGGGAAGTGTAGGGGGCAATAGAAAAAAACATGATTCAAAACGAATCACTAATAACTGAAAGAAACTATAACTAAAGCATTATCGGATTATGTTACTGTTGCCTAATGACTTCCAATGCCTCCCAGTTGTTCTTAGAACACTTTCTAGACTGTGTTCTATGGACACTAGTTTTCTAGCACACTACTCCTGAGATACAATCCTGAAAATAAGTGGGAAGTATTCCAACCTGAAATAACTTCAGGAAATCCTGTATGTTATACCTCATTCTGGGAGAGTCACACAACATGTCAACAGATGAAAGGATGTGAGAAATCCTACAGAGGACAACTATTTAATATTGATTAACCTAGTATTTCCAAAACATGTTTGAGCATAGGTTTTTCTTTCTCTTTTTACATAACGCCTGTTGTCATTTTGTGGACTTACTTTCTGGAGGAAATGGTACCTTAGGTTAAAGGCCAAACTGTTCCATACGTCCTACAGGGCTGGTCACAGTTCATCCCTCCCTGTCTCTCATCTCACCTCTTGCTCCTTTCCTTCCTGCTCCTGCTCTTTTCAGTTCCCTAAAAGAAGCCATCCTCTCTCACTTCCAGACCTTTCTTCACTGGATGAATTTCTTCTCATACCTCTGGTCTCCAAAGAACTGTCTTTTCTTTGAAAATCCTTGCCTGCCCCCACACCTTTAAAACTCGGGGGTTCCGTTTAGGGGCACCTACCTTTTTCTGTTTTCCAAGGCACACTCTATTTGCTTCTGTCTCTGTCAGTAAGCTGTGTTCACTGTTATATCTTCAGGCAGTGGTGTGATAGAGCTAGCTTGCGCTGGAACTGGCTTGTACTGGCTCACAAGAGCCATTGTTAAATTTTCGGAAATGTTGTGAGTCCATTGATGTCCCCATGGTAGCTCAAAATCAGTCATGGTGGGAATATTTTCGCGACAGAAACTGGCAAACACAACAAAGCAGGCTTGTTTTGAGCTGGTTGTTAAATATTCACCAACACATCACTGACTCCATGCCTAGCGTAGTACCTGATACCTGATGCACAGTGGGCATTTAGTAATTTTTTGAATGAATAAATAAAATAATTCTATTTTTCAAAAATATTTTATGTTGCCTCAGTGTGTCTACTTCTTAGGCTCTGGGAACAATCCTCTTCACATTGTGCAAGTTTTCTTGTGTCTTTTTTTAAAAAAAAACTATTTTGCCTGAAGGAAAGGACTCCGTCATTTATTTCTACATAACCTAGAGTGCCTTGAAGAGAGCAAGTAGTTCATAATTTTTAAGTGACAGCTATATCTGTGAATTGAGCTTGTGCTGTCTCACCTCCTTTAGTCAGTTAATTATACCTCCTCTAACCCTTATTCCACTGGTAGTGGCAATCATTGAGCCTAATTTTTTTTTTTTTTTTCTAAAATATATTGAGTATCGAGTCACCATGGGGCAGAGATAAAAATTGGTTGTTGTTTTTGAAGCCCCAATTCCACTCATCAGATTTTCCAGGTGAGGAGGGGAAGGGATAAACACACATATATACACACACACACACACATGCATACGCACATGCACATACACAAATACTGCTCTCTCAAAGCTTAGAGAGTTGCCTAATTAACTTAAATAATTAGATTACCGTCTTGGGTCAGGTTCTCCAGGAGCCAACTTGGAGATGAGGATTTCTGTACAAGTGATTTATTAAGGAAGTTCTCCCAGGAGAAACTAGTAAGAATGAGTAAAGCAGGACAGGGATGGAAAGCCAAGTAGGAGTGTCATCTTGGGCAAAAGTCCTGGGGAATGTAGGCTTCTGCTGGACCCCACAGAGGAATGCTAGACTGTTAACATCTCAGAATCCTCTCAACCTGAGGCAAGGACGCTGGAATTTCATACTCCTGTTCCTGAAGACCATGGTGGTTAGAAACAAAAATAGGCATGGGACAGGCATACAGATATTGTAGGAGAAATCCGAGGAGATCTGGAAGGAGCACGTTAAGTCTAAAATGAGATGATAAACAAATTAAGAGTTAAGCTGTCTGCCTTTGGATATGCTTTAATTATCTTTAGTCATGACTATTGTTAATCACCTCTTTGACCTTGGAGAGAGAAATTCTGGGTCTCAGTTTCCTCATTTATAAAACAGAGATAAGGAGAGATAGACCAGCTTCATAGGACATGTTAAGCAGTTTGGACTTCAGCCTAAGGCAGCATTTCCTCCAATAAATCCAAAAAATGCTAATAGGTGTTATGTAAAAAGAAAAAAATATCTATGCACAAACATGTTTTGGAAAACCCAAGTTAATCAATGTTAAATGACTGTCCTCACTGTAGAATGTCTCAGAGCCTTTTATGGGTTGATATATTGGACTACATATCTCTAATGTCCCTTTTAGATCTAACATTCTGTTGTTTCTTAATCATTGTGACAAGTCTGAGATTTTACCCTACTTGCAAGCTAGAAAGGTAACCTCGCAGAAGAGAGAAGACTCCTGGATCAGAGGCAAGGGACGGTTTATTATTCTATAGCAGTAGCAGTACCCACAGTATTAGCATTTGTGTAAGTTCCCTGAGCCACAGTTCCCAAGGGAAATATGGAAAGGATCAGATGGCATCTACATAGGCAGTGGGATGCATTATAGGAAAGAAACTCTGAGCTTAAGGAAGCCAAATAGTTTATCATGGGTGGTAAGTATGCCTTATCCTTTTCCTGGAAGAAGATATTATTTTTAATATACTCACAGAAAAAAAACCCTGCCCTCTATTTCAGTTCCTCTAGCAGAGATGAGATGTTGGCTATACACATACTTTAAAAAAGATCATCCAGCACAAAAGTAGTCAGTGCTTCTGCTTGCTCAATGTGTAGAAAAGCCTAATCCCTATGGACAAATGTCCTCATACCTTGTTCTAGAGTCTATTTCACCAATTATTTATTTTAACATAATATCTGAGATGTGTGGACAAGAAATGAGTAAGCATTTTCCTGAAACTTGAGTAAATGTAATCCTTTCTGATCAGATCATCTCTTGGAAAACAGTGAGAGCTGGTGAACTCAATAGGTAGATTCTCAGGCTCAGGATATGTACCCCATAAGCTTGTTTGTCTTTCTTCCTTCTTCCTGTCTCTGTTTATTCAAGTTGCTTAGTAGTTACTAGGATTAGTCACACTATTTCCAATCTGTACTGTGACCTCACTATTTGCTTTAAGAAATACAGTAAACTTTGAGAATAACAATAGATATTATTCACCAACTTCCTAACAAATCCACCCAAGTTATTTCTTCATCTGTGGAAAGTTTCTCACCTTGGACCACCTTCAGAGAGAATATAATCAAGCTAGGCAGATAAGTATACCCTCACAGGCCCAAGGCAAATCACAATTTTAATAAAAATTGGAAATATGACCCATAGTATTGGGACTTTGCCTCTTTAGGCTGTTCGAATGTATCATTTTCAAGGCTTGCTATGGAGCAGGCTATAGACATCCTAGAGTGCTAGGAACATGCATTAAGTTTTTCTTAATCTATTTTTCTTACCTGACAAGGTAAGCACCTTGGATATTTTCTGGAAGTGAAAAATGTGTACATTATAAATACAAGAAATAAAGTATTTACAAAATTGATTTCTACTCCAAGTAATAATAAAACCATGCCCAACCAGAGTACTAAAATATGGTCAGGTGAATTGATCAGTGTGATAATCTATGAAAAATATCAGTTTTCTCTGAATTTTAAGCAACATAGCCAATGTCCATATCCTATAATAAGTTAATGTTTATGAAATTTTCAGATTGTCTTATTATTTCCTCAGCTTGAATCTTCCAGGTAAGTTATTCTGGCATTTTTTCACATGGATATAGCACAGATTCTTTAGCTTATTTCATTAAAGTCAAATAGAAATGTATCAGCTAAAATGTTCAAGTGATTATGTCACATGGTTCAGACCCTGTCTCCATTTTCAAAGCAGAAGAGGTATAAATGTTTGAGCTGTCATCCATGAGCATAAGTTAGTGTAAATGATTACTATATGCAAGCTGTGGAATCAGTGTCATTTCTCTTACCTCACATCTCAGTGATATACACACATACCAGCATAATTAACCTCAGTCCATAAGGGCAAAATCAATAGCATTTATGAATTCCACAAATGATAGGTGAAGAAAATCTGGAACAGTGTGCTGGATCCCATACTTCCTCTGGGAATGGGTTGATCACTAAAATTTGAGAATCACACTTGCAATTACAGTGTTTGGCCCTGCCTGGGTGTTATGTGCTATAATTATCAGAACAGTAGAAAATAATATTTCAATATGGTTTATTTTCTATGCTTCTGAGTGAGTCTCCCTAGGAATCAGTTTTATTAATGAGACCAAATTATAAGCAGCCCTGCTTGCTTGTCCTTGATATAATGAATTTAAACAAATAGCCAAAAATAGGCCCTGGTAATTATGTTTTATAGTTATGTACTCCATGTCATTTTTCAAGTTGCTATCAGAGTGTTATGTACCCAGTAGGTGCTCAATAAATATTAATTGATGTTGATGTAACAGTTTCCTTCTGGAAGTAGTCAATTTCTCATATTTGTGCATCCTTTGTTTTCTTCTGTGCCTCCTTGATTACAAGGATCTGATCAAAGACTTCCTCACCTCCTCATGCTTAGAAGAGCGCATATTTTAAAAATTGTTAAATCCCTTCTTCATAACAAAAGCAACTGCTGTCAAAATGATTTCCTCGCCACATTTAGCATTTCCCTTTGTAAACATAAAACCCACAGAACATCATATAATATCTTGGACAGTATTTATGATGGAAAAAGTGCCTTTCATAAGAAAATCAACCACAAAACAGAAGTCCTTCCTTAACCAACTCTAGGACTAACGGTCATTGGAGTAGGTGGCAGCTTATTTGAGGCACAAATATATTATTCCAAACAGTCATGCTTGACATTCCCAACTTCAGAAGGGCCTTAAAGTCTATTTAAACTGGGTTAAGAGAGTGTGTTACCAAAGAGGGAAAGCACATTAATTTACACATGACTTGGGATTGGTTTTTCTGATTAACCTGTTTCTAATCACTAGCAGGAAAAAAAAAAAAAATATATATATATATATATATATATGGCTCATAGGAGATGAGGCACATGCTTTGCTTCTGATGAAGGAAGGAAGACAGCCAGGACGAGGAACACATGAGATCACTGAGTCACAGTGATAGCAAATCTCGGACAGCCAGGGAAACACAAGGGCAATGGATATCTTGGGCAAGAAGAGTGCTTATGAAAAAGGCCCAGAAAGAAGAAATGACAAAGACAAACTCTTAACTCCACAATTTCTGCTTAGATCAACTGCATTCCTAAGTTTAAATTAAAAAAAATTTGCCTTGTAGCAGTGGTTCTCAACCATGTCTATACGTTAGAATCACCTAGACAGCTTTTAACAAATATGTATGCTTGGGGCTCACCACCAGAAATCCTAATTGGTCAGGGGTAGAAGCAGAACACTGATATTTTTTACATCTGCCAGGGTGATTCTAACGTGTTGCCAGTTGGATAACAACTGACCTACAGTAAAATTGAGGAGTCGAGGCTTGCTTCATACATATGAATGATTTTTAGTCACTGTTTTTCTTAAAACAGTGGTTTTAAAACTTTAGTGTCCATCAGCATCACCTAGGGATAATTGCATATTTAATTAGCACCTTCAGACAATTCTGATTCCAGTCACCCACTTTGATGAAAGGAGCCTGAGATGAATGAGAAGGATCAACGTCTGGTCTATAAGTAAAGATAAGTTTGGGAATGTATAATACAGACTATAGCTTTGCTACTTAAGGTGAGGTCCTCAGGCCAGTAGCATAGCACAGTCATCTTTTGAAATGCAGAATCTCACGCACCTACCCCAGACTCACCAAATCAGGGTCTGCATTGTAACAACATTCTCCAGGTGATACAAATGCATGTTAAAGTTTGAGTAGCACTGGGCTATTGAACCCTCAGACCTCCCTTATAACTTGACCATTCCTTACTTGTTCAAATCACTGTATAAGTAGTTTTCAGACTTTGTTTTGTTACATGGTAGACAATCAATAAATATTTGAATGAATGATTGAATCAATGCACTGCCCACCTTTAAGTATCAAATACTGAATAGAACATGTCCCAAGTGATTTTTTTTTTCTTTAAAAACTTGGAACATAGGCCTTTTATAAATTTGCAGGAGGGAAGGTGTTTTTCAAAGATTAACTAGAGGAGAAGAATTTGCCTCTTATTTCTGGCTACACACCCCCTCCCACGTAAAGTTCATTAACTCCACACAAGATATTCTCTTTTGACATGTGCATTTCAGACGGGTCTATGTGAACCCTGAGGAAATGTTTGCACTTTGTTTTCTCTTTACATGTCTGTAGGCATGTGCATGCACGCGTGTGCATGTGTGTGCATTCTCTCATGCATGTGCTTATGTATGTACATTCACTCACATACATAGTGGTACTCTGGGAACACAATAGAGTTGGTCCCTATATTACTATTATTATTGCTAACCTCATTATCATATCTAGAATGAGATTGAATGATGATGTAAGATTCAGTCAGATTTATATATATTGTTGACATGTTTGTGATGCTGTTGATTCAGATGGCCAGAAAGCTACATCTGTTCAGAATTTGAAGGTACTTAGTAATTTCTTTTTATTGCTATTTGCTGGAAAGTGGCATTAAAATTTAACTTTGCTTGTTTATACCAAACCTTCCAGCTATGAACTGAATATCCTTGAGCATAAGAAATGCTGGCATTGCATTTTTTATAAGCACTGTAGGTGATTCTGATAAAGGTGTTCTCTTGATCACAGTTTGAGAAAACTTGGTCCAGAGTACCAATCAGGAAGCAGGAAGAACAATAAATATTATTGAACCTTCACCATGGACCAGGCACTGTGCTATTAGGTGCTCTTCTGTATATTGTTTCACAAAATCTACACCATAGCCCTCATTTTCACATATGAGGAGAATGAGGCTCAGGGAAGAAAATAATGTGCTCCAAGTCACACAGTTTCTACATGATGGATCTCAAAATTGAACCCACAATTAGCTGAGATCACATGTTCTGGAATCAGACTGCTTGGGATAGGGACCTAGGTCAGCTACTTCCCATGTGACCTTGGAAAGTTGCTTAACCACTCTGTTGCTGGAAAGGGGTCCCAATCCAGATCTCAAAAGGGGGTTCTTGGACTTTGTGCAAGAAAGAATTTGGGGTGAGTTCAAAGAGTAAAGTGAAAGCAAATTTATTAATAAAGTAAAGGAATAAAAGAATGACCACTCCATAGGCAGAGCAGTGGCATGGGCTGCTCAAATAAGTATACTTATAGTTACATCTTGATTATATGCTAAACAAGAGGTTTTCATGAGTTTTCTGGGAAAGGGTTAGGCAATTCCCTGAACTGAGGGTTCTTCCTCTTTTTAGACCATATAAGGTAACTTCCCCATGTTGCCGTGGCATTTGTAAACTGTCATGGTGCTGATGGGGGTGTCTTTTAGCATGCTAATACATTATAATTAGCATATGATGAGCAGTGACAACGACCAGAGGTCACTTTCGTTGCCATCTTGATTTTGGTGAATTTTGGCCGGCTTCTTCACCGCATCCTGTTTTATCAGCAAGGTCTTTGTGACCTGAACCTTGTCCCAGCTTCCTATCTCATCCTGTGATGTAGAGTCCCTAACCTCCTGGGAATGCAGCCCAGTAGAACTCAGCCTTATTTTACCCAGCCCCATTCAAGATGGAGTCGCCCCGTTTCAAACACCTCTGACAACTCCATATCTCCGTTTCCACATCTATATAATAGAAATAATACCTCACAGGGTTAGTAAATAATTGAGGTAATAGATGTAAAGTACTCAGAAGAGCAGCTGATACAGAACACGCACTCGGTAAATGATAGCTGCTCCTGCTATTTTTATTGTTATTATCCTCATTACCATTATTATCAATATCATCATCATTATCTGACTCCAAAGGACTTGCTGTTTTCTACATCATGTTACCTCCCCATAGTTGTGATTGTAATATATTCTGCAGAACACAAAATTACTCCCTCAAGAGAAGAGAATATGTAATAGTATATTGAACACCTTGAATCAGTTACTCCACCCTTTCCCCTCAGAAATCTCTCAGGGAGAGATTGCTCCTTTCCCTCTGCTCTCACAACTTACAGGTCTCTGTGGGCTCCAGTATGGACATTATTTAAGTGCATCATTGAGTATGGAGATATACAAGAAGCTGTAACTGCGTTAAAAACACAGGCAGCAGAGGCCTCAGCAAGGCATCGCCACCTATGAAGCAGATGAACATTTGTTTCAAAGAACGATCCCCCTGTTGAGTAAATATTTCAGAGCAGCAAAAGGCATCAAGTACATTCTATAGTTTAGATGGGCTATTCTAAGTTTTAAATGTATTAGTGAAGGCAATAAAAATATTTTACCCTGAAGTGTATTTCTTTGACATATTTTGAAATTGCTGCTGCAAGACCAGACTGAGGTGGCCCTGCAAAGCTCTTTTGTGGGGGAAATTTGCATCTGTAGAGGATCTCCATTAATGCAGCTAGGCCTTCCCTTTCTAGGCCTTTCCCTAATCTAGGAGGGATTAACTTCAAGTCTGATACCTTTAAAGGTCTGAAAAGAAACATTTACCACATATTTTCTCTTAGGGCTGCTACCTGTGAGGTTTCATCTACATAATAAGACTACCTTTGCTAGCCAGGCCTCTTCTTTTCTCCCATAACCTGTCTTGCCATTAAAACCTGCTTTACCAACAAACCTGTTTTTGGCCATGCTCTGAGCCCTCATTCTGTCTATAACCTCAAGATGGTATGTAGGTTTCTGTACCTCATTAACGGGGGTGGGGGTGGATCTTCATTCTGAAGAAGAATGTACGTGTTAATTTATATGTCTTTTCTCCTATTAATCTATCTCAGGGCAGTGATTTTTTAGCGAAACTTTAAGGGGCTGAGGGCCGTGGCCCCCATGTTAAAAAAGTCTTGTAAACCAAAAATAAAATTTGAAGGCCACCTGCAACCATCTGAATGGACTTCCTGCTAAACCAGGACACTCTAAAATTTCACCTGAAGGACTGGTTCAGGCCATAATGGGAAGTGGGGGTCGGACATGCCTCATTGTACCCCTCCAGCATTAACATCAACACAGACCTTAAGTCTGGTAAGAAACATTTACAGTCTATTCTCTCTAAAGCCTGCTACTTGGAGGCCTCATCAGCATGATAAAACCTAGGCCTCCACAACCCTTTGTCTTAACCCAGACATTCCTTTTTGATGATAATAACTCTCAACTAATTGTCAATCAGGATATGTTTAAATGTATTTATGACATGGAACCCTCCCATCTCCTCCCCCAACTCCCTACCGACTTCAAGTTGTCCCACCCTTCCAGATCAAACCAATGTAAATCGTACATATATCAATTGATGTATGTCTCCCTAAAATGTATAAAAACAAGCTGTACCCTGACCACCTCAGACACATGTTGTCAGGACCTCCCAGGCTGCCTCACAGGCGCATCCTTAAACATGGCAAAATGAACTTCCTAAGGTGATTGAGACTTGTATCAGGTACTTTTTGGTTTACAATCTTTAGACCACAAATACTATTTCGGAGTTGCAAATAGTATTTAATCCCATCTACTTTGGTCCCATGCTTCTAGTTCTTTTCCAGTCAGGAGGGTAAATACTGTATATAGATCAGGAATATAGATTTTAGGGGTTAGAGAATGATAAACCCAGGGCTTAGCACTGCCACTTATGAGCTCTATATCTTTGAAAAAATTACATCACTTCTCTGAGCCTCAACTTCCTCAGAGCCATAAAAAAGATAATAAGAATTCTGTCCTTAACAGATTGTTATGAAGATTAAGTGAAATACCCTCAATATGATACCTGACATAGTGTATGGCCCCAAATGTTAAAAAAAAAAAATTGCTAATATAGTAGCAATTATTCTGCCACTCTATTTGTTTTCTTCTGCTATTCCTAGTAAGCCTTGAAAGCCTCCTCACAGAATTGGACACCAGTTGTGACACCTTACAACATTACACAGATTATTTATTAAATACCCAAGAGCTCAAACTGGATTTCCACAGGTCCCAGAGAGCTCAAATTGGTAGGGCCCATGGAGATTGGGTATTGACATAGAAACTCAAAATAATTTTTTTAACAATAAATGTTGGTTTACATGTATTAGAACATAAAATAGGATTACAATGAATGTCTTAAGATTTAATAACATATTTTAACGTGTCTTAAATTATTATATGACTTGATATACTTTCCATTGGCAATCAAAGTGAAAAATGGTACACTTGTTCAACCGCCCACATGTTTTATTCTCATTAAATAGAGAGTGAGTGCACTATTCCAAACATGAATCTCTCTGGAATGAGACGTTTTGGAAGCTATGACCTTTCCTTCTGTTATCATTGGAAGAAAAATCAATGTATTTTCTACCTTAATTCATGCATGCTGGGGAGAAATCCGCCACTTGGATATTCTGGTGTAATTATTTCATTATAAGAAATGAAACCTAAATACAGAGTCTTGCTAGTTTAAATAATTAAAGCCTAAAAAACCCACTATTGAAAATCCCACAGTGAGCCAAATTTATATGTGATTACTGCAAACTTAATGTTTCTGCTCCTTTAGGAGTTTTATTAAAAACAAATTCCCAAGTTAAACACTTAGCACAGGACACCTTGTTGAGCCCCTGAGCACAGAGAATCCCCAAATTCTGTGTTCTACTTTCTGCACTCTTTGAGGAGAACCTATCCGGAGCAAAGAAAAAGTTATAGACAAAGGCTTGAAAAATGTACTCCAATGGATACGACAGGAGGCAGGGAAATGCTGGTTAGAAGAGAGTGGTTCCCCAGCAAAGGCCCCACCCACAACCCTGAGCCTGCAGCCCTAAATGAGAACCTCACATCTCTATTTTCCTGCCCAAATGTTGCTTTTCCCAAAACCACCCTGGCCCACCACGCCTCCCTCCTGTACCCATAAAAAACTCGTAACTCCACTGGCAGAGGAACAGAGCAGCACGGCAGAGAAAGAGAAGGAAGAAGTATATGAATGTTGAAGAGGCAGCTGGACGGTTAGAGAGGAGTTTGGCCAGGGACGGCCGAACTGCAGGGGAAGATTATCTTCCCACTCCTCTCCCTTTCCAGCTCCCCATCCCACTGAGAGCCACTTTCATCACTCAGTAAAACCTCCACATTCACCATCCTTCAAGTCCGTGTGACCTGATTCATCCTGAACACAGGACAAGGACCCAGGTACCAAGAGGAATGAATAGGCTGTCACCCTGATTCTCCACTGAGCGATTAACACTTAGCCATCTGAAGATGGCAACTGCTTCAAGAGCATTAATTGTAACACACCCCTAAAAGCTACCATAGGGCCGGAGCCCAAAAGTGCTCGCCCCGGTCCCAGTACCCGCTCGCCTGTGTGCTCCCCCCTCGCGCAAGAGGTTTGAGCGCTGCAGCTGAGTAAGCAAGCCACACCCCTGTTGCAAGTCCCATGAGGAGATCCAGGGAACTCTCGCATCTCACAACGAATTTGGAAACATTTTCCTGAAAAGAATGAATCTTTTCCTAGTTAAAAAAAAAAAGAAAAAAAAAAAAATATATACACACACACACACACACACACACACACACACACACACACACACATCTTACCAAAATGACTCAGAAAACTTGATCTGTAAATGTAAAAAACAAATTTAGTCCTTATTTTAAAATCTAAATACAAACATAAACATATTACAGGTAGTTACGTATGAACGGGGTAGGGGAGGCCTCTACCCTCACCCAATAGAAATGCCAGGTTCAGCAATTATCACGTTGCCTGTCTAAAAATGACAATTCAGCAGTGCCGGGGAAAGGCCATTTCCTGATGGTCTACGCCTGTTAACATCAAAATGTTAATTGAATGTAGGCCCCAGGGAGAAGCAACTTCCTGGGCATGCGTGTTAAGGGACAAAAATGGTGAAGTATGGTCTTCTGGGGGCACATTCCACCCTCAGGGAAGAAAGCCTCAGATGGGCACGCTCATAATTCCTTAAACACACTGCACGTGCTCAATTCCAACGGGTAAGGAAGCCCACCCTAAGGGAAGAATCATGGGAAAGAGGCAAGCTTATAAAAGTCCTAGGATCACGGTTAAATGGGGCACTTGACCTTCTCTTTTTAACCTTCACGTGCCCACTTGGGTCTTTTCCAATCTCATTTTCCTTTCTTTCCTGTTCTAAGGCCTTTTAAAATAAACTTCCATTCCTGTTCTAGAACTTGCCTCGGTCCCTGTTTTTGCTTTATGCCTCTCAGTCGAATTCTTTCTTCTGAGGAGGCAAGGACCAAAGTTGCTACAGACCCTTAAGGCTAGGCCACCAGTAACTTGGGGTAACTCGGATCTCTTTCACCAGTAACACACACACCAGGCTTAAAATGTTGTACAAGCTTCTTTTCCTGGCAACATTCAAGGAGCAGATAGTCTCCATTTTATGTAAAATATTCCAGAGCATAAAAGATGTTTAATCTCAGTGGTGTGTACATGGGTATTTGTTATACGTTTGCTCTTTTGTATATTTGGAATACTTTCTTATTTAAAGTTTAAAAAATAAAAAAGTATATAAAAAAGAAATGGCAAGGAGCTTCTCAGGGAAGAGATTAGTTATGCAAGGCCAGAAGAGGAGGCAAGAAAGAGAGTGGGAACGAATGAAGGAGATGGAAGAACAAATGGGCACAGGTGGAGTTTGGAGTCAGAGAACGGAGCTAGAACCTGAGGAGAGATCGTTTTAGTAACTGGAGTAGAGATTGAGAAAATCATTTAGGATGTTGTTGCATGGCCCAGTTAAAAAAAAAAAATCTACATATGCTTAAATGCTCTTTGACTCAGAGATTACTCTTCTTTTGGATGTGAAATAAATAAAAATATGTTACCCCAATATATGGCCCCCTGGTATAGTGGGCATTTTTAATTAAAAACACTTGGAGAACGACAAGTACTGGAAGAGACTTTTCCCCTATCTACATAAAGATAGAACTGACCCACCAAGGAGAACAATTGTTCTTCCCCTCCCTGTTATCTCATTGTTCATTACAGAAAAAAAAAAAAGAGAGAGAGAGAGACACCTGAACAGACCCCATTTCAAGATAATGACTGTCTCCAAGGATCATATAAATTCCAAAGAAAACTATTCACAAGTTAATCTCTGTTCCCTAATCCAATCATTCTCCCTAGCAATTATGTGTTGTTCCTCAATAGAATTCCTCTTCTCCCTTCTCCCATAACCTGTTTTACCAGACTCCAAGACCCCATTCTTTCTGTAACTTCAAGATGGTATATAAGTTTCTATACCTCATTGGGAAGTTGGGTCTTCATTCTGAAGGCTCCTGTGTATACATGTTAACTAAATTTTTATGGCTTTTCTCCTATTAATCAATCTGCCTTATGTCAGTGATTTTTAACAAACCTTTAGGGGACTAAGAGCCTTGGCCCCCACAGATTGTGGTGCCATGTTAAGATTGTCCTAAACACCATCCACAAGGAGGCCAAGTTTTATTTAAGCTGCATATGTATATTTACATTCCTTAATAGTATCTGACCACCCAGAGAAAAGTACCATCAACATACAAGAGGCCAGTTCAAATTGGCCAGATCAAAGCATGTAAAAACCGAATGTTCTGGTTTGCCTTTTGACCACAGTCAAAATCACAGAAGCTTACCTGCTCTTATAAATTGACACAGGAAGACAAAACTTGCAAAAAATGTAGATCACCAAGCTTATGGTTATTCCTCCTCAAGACCTGAAGAAACCGATGAGCCCACTTTTTCAAATGTTAAGATTTAACTTTCCCTTCTGCAAGCAGCCAGAGTTCTAGCGTTCCCAAAAGTCAGTCTCTAAATAAATGAGAGAAGGATGTGCCAAGAGAGAATGTTTTTGTTGGACCTCTTCGAGGGCAGGAATTCTGTAAATGTTTGGTGTCACAAACCCCTAATGAATGAAATAAAATCACTGCAAATCAACTTCTCAGCATAGTCACTACTCTTCTGGGTATGGTAGCCAAGGTATGCCTGAAAGATGGTGGGCTGGGTTCATGAAGCTACACGATGTTGGTCATGTTACATCTTGGCATCAAGGGAGACCAGCCTCCAGAAAATAAGATCTTAGAAGCCTATATTCCATTTTTGCTAAATAAAGCCTGTTACAGAGTATTAGACCTTCAGTAGCGAGTAGGAATAAGAGACGGGCATTCTAGAAAAATAATAACTACAGAAATTTTAAAAAGCAACAGATAGTACAACTTAGCAATATTCAAAACCTAAAAAGATTAGCTTAGCTATTTTCAAATGGCAAGAAAAAATGGCATGCATGCAAAGCATATCTAAAGTGCTGTAACTACAACAAAATGAAATTCTCTGGGCAGCGATTACATAACTTACCTAGACTTGCCTTGAACTGGTGCAGTGAAAATTGCATAAACAAAAAACGGCTACATGTGCATCAGCTATTGTGTTATGGCTTTACCCCCCTAATTTATTCTCCCTGGTCCTGACCTGGATGATAGCAGCTAATAATAGCAAAGAGAAAAAAAAACAACCCTTACCATTTTAGGTATTTCTTGTCTTTTGGATTTCATTCCAATGCTTTCACAAGGAGCTGCATTGGTTCTTGAACTACTTGAATTTTATTATACCTACAGCAATTTTTAAGCAGAAAAAATTGCTCATGGGAATTCTAATCCTTCCATTATAGAAATAATGAAGCTGTTTTATTTGCAAGAGGAAAATTGTTGGGGAATGTAGAAAAACTATCAAATTGCAAAAGACAAAATATAAACAGACTGCTTATTAAAATTGCAGTAGTGTTTTGTATTGAAAGACGCAAAGGAACTTTGAAAAACTAGCGTGTAGGGTATCTCCTCCATCGTTTGTTGCCATTCTTTGGCATAACTGATGGATTAGTCCACTTGTGTTGCTTTAAATAAACACTGCAGGCTGGGTAATTTATAAAGAAAAGAGGTTTAAATGGCTCATGGTTGTGCACGCTGTACGGGAAACATGGTGCCGGCATCAGCTTCTGGTGAGGCCTCAGGAGGTATACAATAATGGCAGAAGGCAAGGGGAGCACCATGTCACATGGTGAGAGAGCCAGAGACAGAGAGAGAGGTGAGGTGCCATACTCTTTTAAACAACCAGCTCTCACATGAACTAACTGAGCAAGAACTCACTCATCACCAAAGGGATGGCATTAAACCATTCATAAAGGATCCATCCCCATGATCAAATCACCTCCCACCAGGTCCCACCTCCAACACTGGGAATCACATTTCAACATGAAATTTGGAGGGGAGAAACATCCAAACCATACCAACTGGTAATTTAGAAACTCCTAGACACATAGATATGCATCCACAAAATTATATACATTGCTGTTTTGCTGTAAATACATATAAGGAAATGGAAAGTCCAAACCTGTTTTGTGGCTTTTTATCACTTCACCCTCCCAATACTTAAAAAAAAAGGGGGAATGCCTGCTACAGTTCCCTTTTTACCACATGGCTATCTGTTTCACCATCGAATACAATGACTGCATGGGTCATTTTCTGAGATGTCTGGCTAATTAGAGTCCTAGGTATTAACAGAAGTGAAATCAGCTTGTTCCATTGTGGAAACTTGCATTGTCAGCAGGGCCAGATGAAGACCTTAAAAATTTTGTGTTTTGTACCTCAAAATACAATTTTGCTGTTGGAAATAATATATACATGTGTACTGAAATGATTGCAAAATGCCAAATAGGTTTGTTACAGCTATGTCTCTTTTTGTTGCCCCTGATATGCTGGTGCCTTAGTCAGGCGCCTAGCTCACCTATTGGGTAAACCAGAACTATAAGTTTTCATACTGACAATATGGTTTGCTTTTTTTGTTTGTTTGATTTTCCCCCTACTCCAGTAATGTCTGTTTTGGATTCATATCTTAGGGTGTCCCTAAACTCTCCAACTTGACCAACATGGCTGTTATGTTGATTCCAAAATTGACAATCTGGCAACAAAAGCTCAGAGGAGAAATTGTCATACATACTTTCAGGTTCTTTCTTCAAAAAAGATACTTCTGAAAAAAGAAATATGGGTACCAGGGGAACAGAGCACCCTATTTATTCACCATCCATTAATAAATTTATTCATTTAATAAATTAAGTGCCTATAATGTGCAATGTATTCTCTCAGACAATGAAAAAAGCAGAGATGAAAAAGACACACTTCTAAAGAAGTTTCCAATCCACTTTGAAAACATGATCTTGTGGGCCATAGCCCTCATTTAATGGCACAGAAAGGAAATTCCATTTGGAAGGAAGAGAGCAGAAAGGCTTTTTCCACTGCCTTATCAAATGTGACTTTAAGTGTCCCTGCCTGGTAAATATAATCACATTGTAAACGTTACATGCCAGAGAATGCTTTTGCCTTCTTTTGAATTTGCCCACAGTGCCTAGAAATATAGTACCTGTGCACTTATTAGGTATGTAGTATTTGTGAGTTAACTACTAATTGTCACAAAGCAGTTATATCTGCATAATGCCTTTGTTCTTTATGTATACTTTAAAAACATTTAACTTCATTTTATCAAGCGAAATTGCTTTCTATAATTTTGGCTTGTGATATAGTCAGTACAATTAATATAAGATTAATATAAAATAAAATTAAATTACAATAGTTAAAATTAATGTAAGATGAATATATAAATACAATCATACATTTGTCTAGTTTTTAAATTTAAAGTTCACGTTTTTGGGAGCCAAAAATCAAGGTAAACTGTTCTGTACTTAAAATAAAAAAAAAGAGGGGACATAAATAGCATGATAAAAACAGAGGCTTTCAATTGTGAGTTAGTTAAGAACAAAGAAAATATCTTACTCATTTTCTGCACGATAGCTTCTTGCGTAGGGCCCACCCAGTATGTGTTCCACAAATGTTTGAAAAAGAAGAAAGATTTCTGAAGAACAGCTAAAAAGTAAGCCCTCTGAGGATGTTGTAATCCCCAAGTGAAGGCTCAAAGAGACATTTGGGGCATTGGATACCATATGCAAAGTTTTGGAAGCGTGAAATGGCAAGGTGCATTTAGCTGTATGGTGGGAGTTCTGTAGATCTGGAGAATCTATTGTGCGGAGGAAACAGCTAGAGATAAGGCTGAGGAGATAGACAGAAAACAGACAAAAAGCATTTGTATTTTATGTGGAACTCAATGGGGAGCCACTATCAAGTTTTAAGCGAGGACAGTAACATAAGATTTATAATTGAAAAGTATCAATTGGTTGTAGTGAGGAAGAGGGATTGGAACTGGTGACAAAGTAAAGTCAGGTGGACGACTTTAGAAAGCTATGGCATTAATTCTGCAATCCCTCACTTACCATTATTTCCTAAACCTGTCATCACGTTCCCTCAATCCCAATTTTTGTGTTTCTCTTGTGTCACAAACCTTGTTTCTTTTCTCTTTGTTTAGTCCTCTTTCTAGTTTGCCATTTACACTCATCCTTACCTGATATCATTCATCTGCTTAAGTTTCTTAGATAGCTACTCTTTTTTCACCTGTCTCTCCAAAATCCCCAACTTTGTATCAAAGTAGAAATAAGGAGGAAGTGGTGTGTGCAGAGGAAGGAAAGAAGGATTCAAACCTAGGTCTATCTGCACTCTTACTATGCCATATTGCCTCTCTAGCAAGGCACAGTATTGGTTAATAATATATATATTTTTAAATCCAAAGTCTAGGAAATATTCACATCATTTAATCTACTTCAAAAATTATGTATTTGTATTATTTTTCTCTAACACACAAATGTTAGAGAAACTCTTGATTTTCCTCAAGGTTACAATTTAATGGGAGGGGTTAAGAGAAGCATGCTATAATTTTCTATTTAATTTAGTGCTTTTCATTTTAACCAGAAGCACTTTTCTTCAGAGAGGAATCCACAAGTCCTAATCTAAGTACATAACAAGATCCACAGCTCCCTTCTGAAAAAAGTGGCCCCAAGTTGTTCTTTCTGCAAAAAAAAAAAATGCCAAAGCTCATGCCCAGGGCTTCCTATCATATACTGATTTGATAGAAAAGACTATTTTCCCCTGAGGTGGCTTTGCATGGAACTCTGCCCAAGAGGAATGTTCCCTACCAGATGACTGCAGACTAAGTGTAGAAAAAAACAGAAGCATTCAGAAGAGACTGGTGCCCAAAATATATCCTAAATGATGATAACCTATTTTGCCAATTTCTGTGAGATCTATGGTATGTTCCCGGCAAGACAGTTTCTGAGATATAGAGTTATTTCATGGTGCAATCACCCAGAGTGATCAGAGAGACGGTCATTTGTTCTATCTCATTTCTCTTCCCCTGTGTAGAGCTAGAAAAAGCCCGCCACTGAAGGCAATCTGTGTTTGTCTATTCCCTGCTATCCTAATCTTTCTGTATAATTCACATATACTGTCACACCCAGCTGTGGAGATCATATGGATATTATCTCAATTCCATAGATAGGTGAATGGTGACTGAGAGACATTTGTGGCCAATTGCAACTAGTGCTGGGTTGGGAGTTAGAGGTCTCCATAAGTCATGGTCTTAACCTTAGATCACTTAATCTTGCTTTGTCTCAATTTGTCATCTTTGAAATGGGAATATGAATGGTTCTTTGCTCATAAGTTTTTTGCGAGTAATAAGTGGGAAAATACATGTCAACTGCTGGGAACATTGCTGACACATAGTAAGTGCTTAGTAAATGCCGGTTATTATTTTCGAAGTTGTAAATACATGAATTGCCCACCCTTAAACATCTCATAAGAGATGGAACCAGAATTATTTCTATTATTTGTAGTTTAACTTTTTTCACCCCCTACAAGCCGTAGTATTAATATCATGGTAAGCTTTTGTCATGGGAGTACTGAGGAGCACTCATAGTATTTGTGATAATGTTAAAGTATAATTCAACTGCCTATATCCCCGCAACAATAAAATGAACCTGAGACAGGCTACAGAATAACAATATAACTACATTACAAAAGGGTTAACTAAATTACTGGTTGATAGAAGTTATTTCAGAGAAAGTTGGGATGTTCAATATATGTACCTAATTTCTGAGCATAAAGTCTTAGAAAATAAGCTAATTAATTTCTCGCTGTCTCTCTAATATCATTAAAAAAAATACCTAGGTCTGTCTCAGGCTGACATTCCTAAAACAAATTTATTAGCATAATATATGGTACAATCTTTAGTGTTTTATGTTTCTGTGTAAATATCAATTAGCAGACTGGTTAAAATTTAAGATATAAATAAATGTGCTATCTCCATATAATGGAATATTATCCAGCCATAAAAAAGAATGAAATACTGATACACTATAACATAAGTAAACCTTGAAAGCATTATGCTAAGTGAAATAAGCCGATCACAAAAGACCACATGTTTTATGACTCCATTTATATGAAAACCACATAATGGGATAATTTATAGAGATGGAGAATAGAACAGAGGCCTCCTAGAGCTGGGAGTGAGGGTGAGGAGTGATATTCATGGCTATAAGGTTTTTTTTGGGGTTGATGAAAATGCTCAAACCACAAATTTTGGTGGTAATCACTGTGAATATACTAAAACCACTGAATTGTATACTTTAAAGGGATGAATCGTATGGTATATGAATGACATCTCAATAAAGATGTTTTAAAAATTATAGCTAACACTCATTTTATCAGCTATTGACTGATGACATAATGCTGCATTGAAAACCACCCCCAGGCTTCATAATTTACAACATAGGCATTTATTTCTTGCTACTGAGTGGGCAGTTTGGCTGGAGTGGCTCTGCGTTAGGCTCTGGGTCAAGTTTAGGTCTGTGTTACACTTATTAGGCTCAGTAGTCAGCAGCTATCAGGAGTATGTTTTTCTCTGTACAGAAATTAGAAGGTCCCAGGAGGCTAAATAGGAACATAGAATACTTCTTAAGGCTAGTTCCAGTACCAGCACACTGTCACTTTCATTTACATTCCATTAGCCAAAGCAAGTTACTGGCCAAGTATGGCATTAATGGGATGAAGAAATATTCTTCTTTCATGAAGATAAGGAAAAGAAATGAATGTTTTTTGAAAACTAATCGAATCTGCCACATCATTTAACAATATTTTTGTAATGAAACCCAACGTAGTTACTACATTGTGTATTTTCACATGTATTTTTGTATACATATATATTTGACAGGTATTTTCCCATTTATTACTCACAATGAACTTATAAGCAATAAATACACACACATACACACACACACACACACACACACATACAGTCCTCGCCTGTCTGGCTGCAGAAACAACAAATTAAAGAAATGGAAACTTCACTGAAAACAACAATAACAAAGACAATAATGCTGTTCTCCTTTGCTTTATTAGTAAAGAAGGTACATTGCCAAAATGCTGTCCAGAAAATGTTCTCTGATCATTGCAATATTATGCAATTGAAGTATGGATCATCATCAACTAAAATAACAAAATGGAGCCAATGCGCCTTGCAGTGTTGCAGGTGGTCCTGGGTGTTGGAACTTTTTAGAGCTCTACACAGTGGTGGGGACTTAAGGCCTACCAGAGAGGCAGGTGGCATGTGGGGGCTGGCCCAGTGAGGAGCCAAACAGGATATTGTTCTGATTTACAAAACTAGATCTGTGGCACCACAACTGTATTTGCTTCATGATTTCAAAGCCATTCAGTGGGGTCAGAAGAAGCCAGAGCTTCAAGCCAAAATTTATCTTTCCCAAACAAAACAGTTAATCAAAATCCAAGCCTTATTTCAACTTCAAAATTTATATTTTGAACTAACTCTGAGAACTCATATTTCCCTTTAAAATTGCCTGTATTTGTGCAAAAAAAAAAAAAAAAAGCCAATCTAGTGCTCAAAATCTCAGGGGTTTAAGTTTTCCAGTTTGGTTTGAACATGACACATCCACGAATGATATTGAGGAAGTTACAATTGCTGAATTCCAAACCTCCCTGAACCAGTGCTGATTCAGTTAATGGCAACTTTACATTGAGGGCAAAGTTGCCTGCTTTCAACAGCATGGACTTTACACAGATGGCCTTAAAGCTAGCAAGTCTGAAAGATGTAAAAAAAAAAAAAAAAAAAAAAAAAAGTTCTCTCTCCAGCTATGTGACACGAGACAGGTTATAGATTTCTGAACAGTTTGCTGTCCAAATGCTAAGTGGTGATATGTTGTCCAATCCTACAGCTGGGTGGCTTACAAAATAAGAAACTGTCCTTTGTACTCTAACACTGTGGTAGAAATCCATCTCTCTTTGCTGAGTCCCAAGAGAACAGTTGTCTAGATATAATTATATACAATTGGGCACAGTCAGTGGCTTCATTCAGGAGAGACCCAGCTCTGATCTTTGCTGGTTTTTCAATGACTCCTGAACCATGAAGGAGGTGGTCATGCCAGGTCAGGGTTTATTATGGAAACAGAGAGTTTGAAGGGACTGACATTGGAGCTGACAGCAAGGCAGTTGACTGGTGGAGGAAGGACTTCATCCATGGAAGCCTGCATGTCTGGAATGCAGAGAACCTACCTGAATGGTTTATTACACTACTCAAAGGGAAAGAGAACAAAAAAAAGAATTCCTTGACATTGTCAGCGACTTTTCTTTCCTTTAATATTCAGTGTAAGCTGTTCAGAAATTCTATTCTGTACTTTACAGGGATACACTAAGGAAAAGATTGTGAATTCTAATAAAATCAAGGGTAAGATACTTGAGCTTTTACAAAGCAGCATTACTTTACTAGGCTGAATGTTTATGCAATTCACTGTAGACCTAGGTAATATAGCCTGCTAATATATTGAACTGCCAAATTATGTTCAACCATAAAGATAACTTCTGTGGCACCCCTTACCCCTTGTAAGAAACATTATTATATGCCAAGACACCAAGATAACATAACAGGAAACCGTGGAGTTTTTAATACAATTTAAAAGGATGCTCTGTGTATTGTGATAAAGGATGAGCACATAAACTGTTGAAAAATGCATACATTCATGTTATCGCCTTTCTACACCCTCCACAAGTTTAAAAATAGTGTTCATGATGGTAAATTAAAATTCTAAAATGCAGTCCTAAGAGGGAGGTGCTTTTTAATTTTTTTTAACCAGAAGTCAAACAAAAAACTTCTGCTCTGTGAAAGACAATATCAAAAGAATAAGAAGACCAGACACAAACTGGGAGAAAATATTTACAGAAGATATATCTGATAAAGGACTGTTATTCAAGACATACAAAGGACCTTTGAAACTCAATACGAAAATGAACAATACAATTAAAACAATGGGCAAAAGTCCTTAACAGACATCTCGTCAAAGAAGATATAAAACTGGCAATTAGCATATGAAAAGACGTTCAACAACATATGTCATTAGGGAATTGCAAATTAAAACAACCACTACATACCTATTAGCACACTGACAACACCAATGCTGGTGAGACTGTAGAGCAACAGGAACTCTCATTCATTGCAAAGTGGTGCAGTCACTTTGTAACATAGTTTAGCAGTTTGTTACAAAACTAAACATGCTCTTACCATAAGATCCAGCAATCACACTCCTTGGTATTTACCCACGTGAATTGAAATCTTATGACCACACAAAAACCCGCATAAGGATGTTTATAGTGGTTTTATTCATAATTGCCAAAACTGGGAAGCAACCACAATGTTCTTCAGTAGGTGAATGACTAAACTGTGGTACATTCATAGAGTGGAATATTATTCAGTGCTAAAATGAAGCAAGCTAGCAAGGCATAAAAATACACAGAGGAATCTTAAATACATATTCCTAAATTGAAAGGAGTCAATCTGAAAAGGCTACATACTGTATAAGTTCAATTTATGTGACATTCTAGAAAAGGCAAGAACTATAGACAGTAAAAAGATCAGTGGTTGTCAGGAGTTAGGAGGAGGGGAAGAATGAAAAAGTGGAGCACAGAGGAGTTATAGAGTAGAGATCTACTCTGTATGATACTGTAATGGTGGATGCATGTCATTATACCTTTGTTCAAACCCCTAGAATGTACAACAGCAAGAGTGAACCTTAATGTAATCTGTGGACTTTGGGTGAAAATAATGTGTCAATGTAGGTTCATCAATTGTAACAAATGTACCACTGTAGTGGGAGATTTCCATAACGGGGGAGGTTGTGTTTGTGTGAGGAAAAAGAGTACATGGAAACCCTCTGTACTTTTTTTTTTTTTTTTTCTTGAGACAGAGTCTCGCTCTGTCACCTAAGCTGGAGTGCAGTGGCGCGATCTCCGCTCACTGTAAGCTGTGCCTCCCGAGTTCATGCCGTTCTCCTGCCTCAGACTCCTGAGTAGCTGGGAGTACAGGCACCCACCGCCACGCCCAGCTAATTTTTTGTATTTTTTTTTTAGTAGAGATGGGGTTTCACTATGTTGGCCAGGATGGTCTCTATCTCCTGACCTTGTGATCTGTCCTCCTCGGCCTCCCAAAATGCTGAGATTACAGATGTCAGCCACCGCACCTGGCCCCTCTGTACTTCTGATTCAATTTTTCTGTGAACCTAAAAGTGTTTTTTTGTTTTTGTTTTTTTTTTTTTTTTTTTGAGATGGAGTTTCACTCTTGTTGTCCAGGCTGGAGTGCAATGGTGTTATCTCGACTCACCACAACCTCCACCTCCCGGGTTCAAGCAATTCTCCAACCTCAGCCTCCGGAGTTGCTGGGATTACAAGCATGTGCCACCACGCCTGGCCAATTTTTTGTATTTTCAGTAGAGATGGGATTTCTCCATGTTGATCAGGCTGGTCTTGACCTCCTGACCTCAGGTGATCCACCCACCTCGGCCTCCCAAAGTGCTGGGATTACAGGTGTGAGCCACCAAGCCTGGCAAAAGTGTGCTTAAGAATAACATTTATTAATAAAAAAATATGTATACTTACAGGTGCAAAAACATATCTGCAGGCACATACACACACAAAAACATATACATATAACAATCCAATCCCTGTTTACTCACTACCTAGCTTACCAAATTAACATCGATCAAATATTAAAGTTCCATGCTATGTCCCACCCCAACCTCATTTCCCCAATCCCATCCTTCTCCCGGAAACAACTAGTATACTGACTTTTATCATTTCAATGCATTTTTATCACATATGTTTGTATTCATAATTAATATGTTGTCTAATTTTGTATATTTTTAAATTTAATATAAGTGAAATTATTCTTTAGGTAATCCTCTGAGATTTGTTTTTCTTTGGATGTGTTGTTTTTACTTGACCTTATGGTAATATGGTCCTTCCATGTTGTTGCCTGTAGCTAGGGATCATTCCTTTTACAGCTCTTTACTATTCCATTCTATGGCATGCCACAATGTGTTGTTCTTTTCTCTTCTCCTGTTTTAGTGCATATAATTGCTTCCTGGTTTTTTTTTTTTTTTTTTTTTTTCGTCTTTCTTTCTTCCTTCTCTTACTACTGCAAACATTGCTTTACCTTTCTTCTTGTGAATGAGTATGAGAGATTTCTGTAGGGAGTATTCATAGACCATAAAAGTAGAATTGCCCAGTCATAGGATGTGTGCGTGTGTGTGTGGGGGTGTGTGTGTGTGAATTCCAAATTTTTTCTCAAAGTTTTTGTACCACTTTTTAAAAATAATTTCAACTTTTATTTTAAATTCAGGTGATACATGTCCATGTTTGTTACGTGGGTATATTGAATGATGCTGAGGTTTGGGGTATGATGGATTCCATCATCCAGGTACTGAGAATAGCACCTAATAATTTTTCAATTCTTGCCCCCTCCTTCCTCCCCCATTCAGTAGTTCCCAATGTCTATTGTTGCCATCTTTATGTTCATGAGTACCTATGTTTAGCTCCCACTTATTAGTGAAAACATGCGATATTTGCTTTTCTGTTCCAACGTTAATTTGCTTAGGATAATGACCTCCAGTTGCATCCATGTTGCTGCAAAGGACATGATTTCATTCACTTTTATGGCTCCATAGTATTCCATGGGGTATATGTACCACATTTTCTTTATCCAATTCATGGTTGATAGACACCTAGGTTGATTCCATGTCTTTGCTATGGTGAATAGTGCTGCAATCAACATACATGCGTCTTTTTGGTAGAATGATTTATTTTCTTCTGGATATATACCTAGTAATGGGATTTCTGGGTCAAATGGTAGCTCTGTTTTAATTCTTTGAGAAACCTCCAAACTGCTTTCCAGAGTGGCTGAACTAATTTACATTCCCACCAACAATGTATAAGTGTTCCCTTTTCTCCACAGACTCACCAGTATCTGTGTTTATTGACTTTTTAATAGCCATTCTGACAGGTGTGAGATGGTATCTCATTATGGCTTTGATTTGCATTTCTCTGATGATTAATGATGTGGAGCATATTTTCATATGTTTGGCCTATTGGATGTATTATTTTGAGAAGTGACTGTTCATGTTTTTGCCCACTTTTTAATGGGATTACTTTTTTTTTTTTTTTTTGCTTGTTGAACTCTTTAAGTTCCTTATAGATTTTGGATATTAGACCCTTCTCAGATGCAGAGTTTGTGAATGTTTTCTCCCATTCTGCAGGTTGATTGTTTACTCTGTTGATAGTCTCTTCTGCTGTGCAGAAGCTCTTTAATCAGGTCTCACTTGTCAATTTTTGGTTTTGTTGTGGTTTTTGAGAATGTAGTCATAAATTCTATCTCAAGGACAGTGTCCAGGATGGTATTTCCTAGATGTTCTTCTAGAATTTTTAGAGTTTATGGTATGACATTTAAATGTTTAATCCATCTTGAGTAAATTTTTATATGGTGAAAGGTAGACATCCAGCTTCATTTTTCTGCATATGGTTATCCAGTTATCACAGCACCACTTATTGAATGAGTCCTTTCCACATTCCTTATTTTGGCTGACTTTGTCAAAGGTTGGGGGCTGTAGGTGTGCACCTTTATTTCTGGGTTTTCTCAGTCTGGTCCATTGGTCTATGTGTCTGTTTTTGTGCCAGTACCATGCTATTTTGGTTACTATAGTCTTACAGTGTAGTTTGTGATTGGGTAATGTGATGCATCCAGTTTTGTGCTTTTTGCTTAGAATTGCTTTTGCTATTCAAGCTGTTTTTTGGTTTTATATGAATTTTAGAATAGTTTTTTTCTAATTCTGTGAAAAATGATGTTGGTAGGTTGATACAAATAGCATTGAATCTATAGATTGCTTTGTAGAGTATGGCCATTTTAATGAGATTGATTCTTCCAACCCATGAGGATGCAATGTTTTTCCATTTGTTTGTGTCATCTATTATGTCTTTAAGCAGTGTTTTGTAGTTCTCCTAGAAGAGATCTTTAACCTTTTTGGTTAGATATATATTTCTTTGTATTTTATTTTGTGCGTTTGTGGCTGTTGTAAATGGGATTGCATTCTTGATTTGGCTCTCAGCTCAAACATTATTGGTGAATAGAAATGCTACTGAATTTTGTACATTTATTTTGTATCCTGAAATTTTACTAAAGTTGTTTACCAGTTCCAAAAGTCTTTTGGTGGAGTCTAGGATTTTCTACATATAGAATTATATTGTCATTGAGGAGAGATAGTTTGATTTCTTTTACTATTTAGATGCTTTGTATTTCTTTCTCTCACCTGATTTGTCTGGCAAGCACTTCCAGTTCTATGTTGAATAGGAGTGGTGACAGTGGAAACCCTTACCTTGTTCCAGTTCTCAAGGGGAATGCTTCCAGCTTTTGTCCATTCAGTATGATGTTGGTTGTAGGTTTGTCATAGGTGGCTCTTATTATTTGAGTTATGTTCCATCAATGCCTAGTCTGTTGAGAGTTTTTATCATGAAGGGATGTTAGATTTTATCAAAAGCTTTTCCCACATCGATTGAGATTATCATAAGGTTTTTGTTTTTAATTCTTTTTATGTGAGAAGTCACATTTATTGATTTGTGTATGTTGAACTAACCTTCCATCCCAGGAATGAAGCCTACTTGATCATGGCAAATTAACTTTTTGATGTGCTGCTGAATTGGTTTGCTAGTATTTTGTTGAAGATTTTTGTGTCTAATGTTCATCAGGAATATTGGCCTTTGCCTGTTTTTTGTTTTTTGTTTTCATTATCTTTGCCAGGTTTTACATGGTGATGCAGGCTTCATAAAATGAGTCATGGACAAATCTCTTCTCCATTTTTTGAAATGGTTTCAGTACAATTGTGTACCGCTTTATATGAAAGTGTATGAAAGCTCTGACTCTTCCATATCCTTGCCAGTATTCAGTAATGTCAGATACTTTCTTTTGTTTTTATGAATTTGATAGATTTGAAGTGATATCACATTTAGTTTGTATTTCCCAGTTACTAATTATGTTGCTGTGGCATTTTTCATGCATGTTTTGGTCTTCTGTGCTCTTTTTCTATTAAATACTTTTTAAATGTATTTGCTCATTTAAAAAAATAAATTATCCAATTCTTACTGTATCTTCTATAAATTATGACTCCTAATTTCACTTTAGTTATTGTGTCTTAATTTTTATATAGTCAAATTTATAAATTTTTTTCTTGTCAGTTTCATTGTTGCTGTCTTATTTAAGAAATCCTTTCATATACTAAGGTCATAAATATATCCTTTTAAGTTGTCTTATAAAAATTTTCTAGTTTTTCTTTTCATATTTACCTTTAATCAGTATAAAACTGATTTTGTATATAATATAGTTTATGTTGTTCTGTATAGCTAATCAATTGTTCAAGAATAATTTGTTGGATATTTCATATTTTACCCATTGACTTCCAGTACTAGGTCTATAAGAAATCATTTATATATATAAGATGGTCCATTTATGAAAGTTTTACTATTTCATGGAACTCTTAGTCTATCTTTAAACAAATGCTGTACTATCTTATTGATTCTTGCCTTATGATGATCTTTATATCTGTTCCTGAAAGACCTCTTCAACCCCTTGTTCTTTGTCATTAGTGTTTTGGTTATGGCTAGGCTTTTTTCTTCTACGTGAATCTTAGAATCATACTTAAATTACACACGTGCACACAAACACACATACACACACCTTTTGAATTCTGATTTTTGTTGTATTAAATCTAAAATTCAATTTAGGAAGAATTGGAATATATATTAGACCTTTCCATACATATCCACTTATTTAGGCTTTTAATGCCTTCTAATTTCTAACTTAATTGAATTCTGAAGAAATAATATGATCTACATAATACCTATTCAGTGAAATTTAGAATCTGCTTTATGATTTAGTATATGGTCAATTTCTGTAAGTTTTTGTGTATAGTTGAAAATAACATATATTTTACAATTGCTGCGTCCATTAGATCAAATTTTTTAATTATGCTGTTCAAATACTTACATAATGATTATTTTTTGACAGCTTAGATATTCTAGCTTTCATTTGATTGTATTTGCATAATATATCTTTTCTCATTTATTAATTTTGGCCTTCCTATGCCATTTTGTTTCTCATATGTCCTTTTAAGTATCATGTAGGTACATTTTATTTTGTATGCTGTCTGACAATCATTGTATTTTAGTTCATTTAAATTTATAGTGATCACAGGTATAATAAGGATTTATTTCTACCACCTTAGGTACTGTTTTTCATTTACTTTGCTTTTTATATTGGTGTATTTTTTCTTTATTGCCTTACTTTGGATTGATCGGGACTTTTTGGGTCTCATTTCATATTTCCCCAAAGTGTTAACATGCATACTCAACATAGTCTAAAGTTAATCAACATCTTCACACTCCTTCAAATTATGCAAGGACTTTGAACACTTAATTCCTATCCTCTGCAAAATGATATGCAACATTTCCAGATTTTAGATAAACTTTTACTTGGTTATTCCCACATATTGGGCATTATTATTAATTTTATGCAGTCAATATTTCTTTAGATATCTGCACAAATTTACGAATTTCTTGACTCAACATTTCTTTTGACATCTCAGCATCTCCTTCTGGGATGATTACTTTTTGAGCCTGAACTATATACTTTAAAACCTCCTTTAGTGGGCGTCTGTGACTGGTAAAGTGTCTCATTTTGGTTTATCTGAAAACATCTGTTTCTTAAATGGTACATCATGTTTTACAAATTTATAGGCTACATGTGAGTATTTCTTACATTCATAGAAGGTGTAGTGATCAAGTCAGAGTATTTTAGGTATCCATCACCTTAAGAACTTATCAATTATTTCTGTGGGAAACATTTCAAGTCCTTTCTTCTAGCTACTTTGAAGTATACAACACGTTGTTGCTGTAGTCACCATACTCTGCTATCAAATATTAGAAGTTATACTTCCTATCTAATTTTTATGTTTGTGCTCATTAACCAACCTCTATTTATCCCCCATACACTACTACACATATCATTATCAGACTCTGGTATCTATCATTGTATTTTCTACCTCCATGAGATTAACTTTTTTTTATCTCTTGCATATGAGTGAAAACACATGATATTTGTCTTTCTGTGTCTGGCTTTTTTCACTTAAAGAGTTTCAGTTCCATCCATGTTGCTGCAAATGACATGACTTTATTCTTTTTTATGGTCAAATAATATTGTGTATATATACCACATTTTCTTTATCCTTTGGTCCACTGATGAACACTAAGGTTGATTCCATATCTTGGCTATTGTGAATAGTGCTGCAATAAACATGGGGGTACAGGTATCCCTCTGATACACTCATTTCTTTTGGATATATTTTTAGTTGTGGGATTGCTGGCTCAAATGGTATCTCTATTTTTAGGTTTATTAGAACTCTCCATACTGTTTTCCATGGTTGCTGTGCTAATTTGCATTTCCACCATCAGTATGTAAGAGTTTCCTTTTCTCCACATACTCACCAGCAACTGCTACTATTTTTTTTACCTTTTAGTAATAGCCGTTCTAACTGGGTTAAAATGATACTTCATTGTGGTTTTGGTTAGCATATATCTGATGATAAGTGAAGTAGAGCATTTTTTCATATACCTCTCGGTCATCTGTATGTCTTCTTTAGAGAAATGTCTGTTCATGTACTTAGCCTAGTTACTATTTTTTTTTTTTTTTTTTTTTTTGAGATGAAGTTTTGCTCTTGTTGCCCAGGCTGGAGTGCAGTGGCATGATCTTGACTCATCACAACCTCCTCCTCCCGGATTCAAGCAATTCTCCTGCCTCAGTCTCCCGAGTAGCTGGGACTACAGGCATGCACCACCATGCACGGCTAATTTTGTATTCTTAGTAGAGACGGGGTTTCCCCATGTTGGTCAGACTGGTCTCGAACTCCCAACCTTGGGTGATCTGCTTGCCTTGGCCTCCCAAAGTGCTGGGATTACAGGCGTGAGACACCGCACCTGGCCTACTTTGCCTAGTTTTTATTGGGATTATTTGTTTTTTTATACTGTTGAGTTCCCTGTCTATTCTGGATATTAGTCACTTGTTGAATGTACAGTTTACAAATGTTTTCTCCCATTCAATAGGTTGTCTCTTTACTCTGTTTGTTGTTTCCTTTGTTGTGCAGAAGCTTTTTAGTTTAATATAATCCCATTTGTCTATTGTTATTATTGTCTATGGTTTTGAGGTCTTAGCCATCAAATCTTTGCCTATATCAATGTCCCAAAGTGTTTTCCCTGTTTTGTTCTAGTAGTTTTATAATTTGGGGTCTTACCTTTAAGTCTTTAATCCATTGTGAGTTGATTTTTTTATATGATGAGAGATAGGGTGCAGTTTCATTATTCTGCATGTGGACATCCAATTGTCCCAGTACAATATATTGAAGAGGGTGACATTTTTCTATGGTATGTTTTTGCCACCTTTGTCAAATATCCGTTGGCTCTAAATACATAGATTTATTTCTGGGTTCTCTATTCTGTTCCATTGGTCTACGTATCTATTTTTATATACCCATACCATGCTGTTTTGTTTACTATAGCCTTGTAATATATTTTGAAGTCAACTAATGTGATGTTTCCAGCTTTGCAATTTTTGTTCAGGATTGCTTTGGCTATTCAAGCTCTTTCTCTGTTCCTTACAAATTTAAGGATTTTTTTTTTTAATTTTGTGAAAAATGACATTGATATTTTGATAAAGATTGCATTGAATCTGTAGATTGCTTTGGGCAGTATGACCATTTTAATATAATATATTCCCCAGTCCATGAGCATGGAATGTCATTCCATTTGTTTGTGTACTCTTCTATTTCTTTCCTCAGTATTTTGTAGCCTTCCTTGTAGAGATCTTCCATCTCCTTGGCTCAATTTATTCCCAGATTTTTTTTTTTTTTTTTTTTTTTTTTGGTAGCTATTGTAAATGAGGTTGCTTTCTTGATTTCTTTCTCAGCAAGTTTATTATTGGTGCATAAAAATGATACTGATTTTTATATGTTGATTTTATATCCTGCAACTTTACTGAATTGCTTTGTTAGACCTAAGAGTTTCTCAGTGCAGTCTTTAGGGTTTTCTAAATATAAGATTATGTCATCAGCAAAGAGGAACAATTTGACTTCCTCTATTTGAATCTGGATGCCTTTATTTCTTCTCTTGTCTGTTTACTTTGACTAGGACTTCCACTACTAAGTTGAATAGGAATGGTGAAGTGGCCATCCATCTCTTTTTCTAGTTCTTGGAGCAAATGATTTCAGCTTTCCCCATTCAGTATGACGTTAGCTGTCAGTTTGTCAGATATAGCCTTCATTATATTGAGGTATATTCCTTTTATGACTCAATATAATGAGGAATATACTTCATTATATTGAGTATACTCAATATAATTATATTGAGGTATATTCCTTTTTCAAGGGTTTTCATCATGAAGACATGTTGAATTTTATCAAATGCTTTTTTCTTTTGAGAGGATCATATTGTTTTTATCCTTTATTTCATTCATGTGATATATCACGTGTGTTAATTTGCATATATTGAACAAACCTTGCATCCCTGGGATAAATCTCACTTGATAATGCTATATTATTATTTTTTTTTGATGTGCTGTTGGATATAGTTTGCTATTAATTTTTTGAGGGCTTTTACATTTATTTTCATCAGTAATATTGGCCTGTAGTTTTCTTTTGTCATTGTGTCCTTATCTGCTTTGCGTATCAAGGTAAGGCTGGAATTTTAGAATTAGAGAAAGTTTGCTTCTCTTCATTTTGTTGGAATAGTTTGAGGAAAATTGGTGTTAGTTCTTCTTTGAAAGTTTGTTAGAATTCAACAATGAAGCCATCTGACTCTGTACAAACTTTTGTAGGGAAACTTTTATTACTTCTCTTTTTTGGAGGTGGGAGGGATGGAGTTTTGCTCTTGTTGCCTAGGCTGGAGTACAATGGCACAATCTCAGCTCACTGCAACCTCTGCCTCCCGGGTTCAAGAGATTCTCCTGCCTCAGCCTCCCGAGTAGCTGGGATTACAGGCATGTGCTACCATGCCTGGCTAATTTTGTATCTTTAGTAGAGACGGGGTTTCTCCATGTTGGTCAGGCTAGTCTCGAACTCCCAACCTCAGGTGGTCTGCCCACTTCGACCTCCCAGAGTGCTGGGATTATAGGCATGAACCACTGTGCCTGGCCTGGGAAACTTTGTATTGCTTTTTTGATCACATTACTTGTTACTTTTCAGTTCAGGCTTTCTATTTCTTCTTGATTCAATCTGGGAATGTGGCAGATGCCCAGGAATTTAGTCATTTTGTCTAGGTTTTCCAGTTCTTTAGTGTATAGTTGTTCATAATAGTCTCTGATAATCTGTTGTATTTACTTTGTACCACTTGTTTGGTGATATATGTTGTAATGTCTCCTTCATTTCTAATTTGGGTCTCTTCTTTTTTTTTTCCTGGGTTTATCTAGCAAGTGGTTTATTTTGTTCTTCTTTGCAAAAAAAGAACTTCTGGTTTCATTGATTATTTTTATTTTTATTTTTTGAGAGGGAGTCTGTGTCACCAGGCTGGAGTGCAGTGGTACGATCTTGGCTCGCTGCAACCTCTCTGCCTTCCGGGTTCAAGTGATTCCCCTGCCTCAGCCTCCCGAATAGCTGGGACAACAGGCATGCACCACCACGCCCGGCTATTCTTTTGTATTTTAGTAGAGACGGGATTTCACCATGTTGGCCAGGATGGTCTTGATCTTCTGACCTGGTGATCCACCTGCCTTGGCCTCCCAAAGTGCTGGGAATACAGGCATGAGCCACTGCACCCAGCCTCATTGAGCCTTTGTATTTTTTTAGTCTCTGTTTCATTTAGTCCTGCTCTGATCTTTATTATTTCTTTCCTTCTACTAAATTTGGGTTTGGTTCATTCTTGCTTTTCTGGTTCCTTGAGGTGCATTAATAGATTGGTTATTTTAAATCTACTTTTTTATGTAGATGTTCATTGCTATAAACGTACCTCTTAGCACTGCTATTGCTGTATTCCATAGGTTTTGGGATACTGTGATTTGATTTTCATGTTTCAAGAAATATTTTTATTTTCTATTTAATTTTTTTGGACACAGTAGCCATTCAGGAGCATTTTGTTTAATTTCCATGTATTTGTACAGTTTCCAAAGTTCCTCTTGGTATTGATTTCTGGTTTTATTCCATTGTGATCTGAGAAGATATTTGGTTTGATTTTGATATTTAAAAAATTGTTGAGATTTGTTTTGTGGCCTAACATATAGTCTATCTTGAATAATGAGAAAAACTGTGTATTTTGTGAGTGTTGGATGCCATATTCTGTAAATGTCTATTAGGTCCATTTGGTCTAATGTGCAGTTTAAAGCCAGTGTTCCTTTGTTAATATTCTTTCTAGATTATCTGTCTAATGTTGAGAGTCAGGTGTTGAAGTCCACAACTATTATTCCACTGGAATACATCTCTCCATTTAAATCTAATAATATTTACTTTATATATGTGGGTGCTCTGGTGTTGGATGCATATATGTTTAGAATTGTTATATTATTTTGCTGAATTGATTCCTTCATTGTTATGTGATGACTTTCTTCATCTCTTTTTACTGTTTTTGACTTAAAGTCTGTTTTATCTAAGTTCACTTTTGGTTTCTGTTTGCATGAAATATCTTTTCCCACTCCTTTACTTTCAGTCTACATCTGTCTTTACAGATGTTTCTTGTAGGCAGAATATAATTGGGTGATGTTTATTTGTTCATTCAGCCAGTGTATATCTTTTAAGTGGGATGTTTAATTCGTTTACTCAAGATTATTATTGATATGTGGAGGTTTATTTCTGTTATTTTATTGTTTCTGCTTGTTTTATACATACTCTATTCTTTTATTTTCTATGTTTTTAATCATTGTGATTTGGTGGTTTTCTGTAGTACTAACATTTGAGTTTTTTCCTTGTTGGTGTTGGCTCTACCAGTTTTGTATTTTTTTGTTTGTTTTCATGGTAGTAGGTATCATTCTTTCACTTCTGGGTGTAGGACTCCCTTAAATATTTCTGGTAAGTTAGTCTAGTGATGAATTTCCTCAGCTTTAGATTGATTGGGAAAGACTTTATTTCTCCTTCATTTGTGAAGAATAACTTTGCTGGGTGGAGTACCCTTGGGTGACAGTTTTTTTATTTCAGCACTGTGAATATATTATTTCATTCTCTCTTGGCCTGTAAGTTTTATCCTGAGAAATCCACTGTTAATCTGATGCGGGTTCCTTTATAAATAACTAGATGCTTTTCTCTTGTTGTTTATAAGATTTTATTTTCATCTTTGACTTTTGAGCTTTAGTATAATATGTTGTGAGAAGACTTTTTTTGCATTATATCTACTTGGGATCTCTAAGCTTCCTGCATCTTGATGTCTGAATCTCACGCTAGACTTGGGAAGTTTTCATCTATTATTTTGTTAAATGTAACCCTGTCATTTACTCTTTGCTTCCAGGACTCTGAAAATTTGAATATTTTATCATTTTTATTGTCCCATATGTCATGTAGGCTTTGTTCATTCTTTCTTTCTTTCTTTTTTTTTTTTTTTAATTGAGACAGGGTCTGGCTTTATTACCCAGGCTGGAGTGAAGTGGCATGATCTTTGCTCACTGGAATTTTTGTTTCCCAGGCTTAAGCCATCCTCCCACCTCAGCCTCCTGAGTAGGTGAGACTACAGGCATGCACCATCACCCCCAGCTAATTTTTGTATTTTTTAGGGGTTTCACCCTATTGTCCAGCCTGGTCTTAAACTTCTGGGCTTAAATCAATCCACCTGTCTTGGCTTCCCAAAGTGCTGGAATTACAGGCATGAGCTACCATACCTAGCGGCTTATTGTTTTTTATTCTCTCTTCTTCATTTTTGTCTTACTGAATTATTTCAAAAGACCTTTATTCAACTTATGAGATTCTTCTGCTTGATCTAGTCTATTGTTGAAGTTTTCACATGTATTTTGCATTTTGTTCAATGAATTCTTAATTCCAGAATTTCTATTTGATTCCTTTCTAAGATATTTATCTGTTTGGTAAATTTCTCATTCATATCCTGAATTGTTTTGCTTACTCCTTTGTTTTGTTTTCCAGTGTTTATTGTATCTCATGGAATTTCTCTAAACTCTGTATTTTGAATTCTTTTTCAGAGTTTTGTAAATTTCTTTGCCATTGAAAACTGTTGAGGGGAAATTATGTTCTTTCAGTGGTCTCATATTTCCTGTTTTTTTAAATGTCTCTTGTGTCTATGTTGATATCCTTTTTTCTAAAGATGTATCTATAATGTTGGTGTGTACAGCACTTTGACTTTGATTCTTGGTGCATGCAGTAGTGTGGTCTTTTTATGATTTGTTTGGCTATAAACAGCATCAATGGTTTCTGTGATTTCCTTGATGATTTAGGATGTGGTTACTTGTGGAGGCTATGGTAAAGTTTTGCTAGTGATGGGGACAGCAGGTGGGCCAGTCTTCTAGTCCCAGTGGTGACATTGGTGGGCTGAGTGTGCTTGTCCCTGGACCCTGGATGTTGTACTTTGGTGCCAGTGTTAGTAGGACCACGTTGGCTGATTCTTGTTCCTCTAAGTGGATTGCTCAGATGCTAATAGTGACAGCATTAGACCTGATGGGTGCACAGGTTCTCAGGCCCCTGGGCAGGAGACATGGCAAGGGCTATGACAGTAGCAGTTGCAGGAAAACCCTCTGGGTCCTGAGAAGTTCATGCAGGTATTGCAGTGGTTACAATGTGCTGAGTAGACCAGTCTCAAAGTTTGTAGGTGGCATGCGCAGGTAGGTACCAGCTATTGTGGTAGCAGCAAGGTGGGTGGGCCCACCCATTGTGCAGGAAGGTGGGAAATGCATGCTTCATTTTCTTCTCAGCCCTTGTGATGGGAGCTTGCACTTTACTCATGCTGCAGCCCCCATGGTGCAGCAACTGCAGCTGCAGGGCAGGAAATCTGTCTGGGTGCATGAAAATGCATGGTGGTTTTGTTGCTAGAGGATGTGGGGTTGTGGTCAGTGGTCCCTGCTTTGTCCCCAGCAATAGCAGCCAGCCATGGTGGTTGCTTGGGGTAGGCAATGCCAGTGGGGCTCCAGGGATGTGGAGATGCTGATGTTCTTGAGTCCTAGGGCAGGGTTCAATGTGTTGGGGTGTGGGCTCTCAAAATGGCAGATTACAATAGCTGCTCAGGACTCCAAACTTGCCCGAGGTCCATGTTTTATTTAAAAATTCTAAGGAAGGACTTTCTTTTTTTTCTACTCAACCCTGTGCCGAGACTAAGACAGGCATTTCCTTTCTGCCCTTTTCAGTGGGGTGGAATTTTTTAGCTTATCCTTATAACGAAGGTCTTAAATCCTTACAGTAACATCTAAGTTTTCTGCCACAGACTCCTACAGAGTTTCCTTCCTTTGATAGGTATTAGGCTTCATATCCAAGGCCTGTGAGACAAATGGTCATAAACATTGATGCTCAAGGTCACCAGGGATTATAGATGATTCCAGAGTGAAAGCTAGCTTTTGTACTTACTTTTCCAGATTTTTGCTTTCCCTTCATTTTGGGGCTTTAAGGATTTTTCTTTCTTTCTTGCCAGTAAAGCTTTGCAAATAGAAATACTTAATTACACATATTTTAGCCAACATTTTCAGTTGTTTTGCCACAAAATACTCATTCAAATTTTCTAGCCTGTTCCACTTCCCAAAAGAGATGTCTAGGTGGAGTCTTTATAGAATAAATTGTATCCAAAATGAATAACTAATATTCATGGAATGCTTACCGTATACATGCTAATATTATGCTAAGTATTTCCCATGAAGTGCTTCATTTAATCTTCACAAAAAAACCACATGAGCTAAGTATTCAGTTTTCACATGCAGAAATTTAGTCCTAGAGCAGACTGTACACTTTCCCTAGGTCACATAGCTGAAAAGTGGTAGTGAAGGAATTCAAGTACATTTCTGTCGCATGCCAAAGTTAGTGTTCCAAAACATTATCATACACTACTAATCAAACTAAAATGTTTTTGAAATGACTGTTTATTATGTGTATGGATTTAATAAAAACACCATGATGGCAGATACAGTTGCTGTTTTAGTCACTATTGTACTTCCAGTGCCTGGAACATAATCAGAGTTCAATAAATGGATAGAGCAGATAAACAATAAAGGCATATAGAGACTCTGACTGTTATATGTGTAAATGTTGAGTCAGATTTCCTGCTGGTGGTAGGCTGAAAACGTGGTAATATCAAGTCTTTGGGCATATGCTAGTGCTCAGTATTTCTAATGCTGTTATTTCAAATGCTCTGATCTTCAATAATTGTGTTTATTTCAGCTGTGAAATCCATAACACACCTGTAGTCCTGAACACACATTGTTTGTTTCCAGTCCATGTGTTCAGGGCTTGAGAACCAGTGACTTTTCACCTATTTCCTTTTCTTTTACGCTATTTAGATAGACTCTCAATCATTATTAGAATATTGAATTTCTACTACTAGTCGTAATTATTTAATGCCCACTACTATTGTTTTATACTTGATATGGTTTGGATCTGTGTCTCCACTCAAATCTCATGTTGAATTGTAATCACCAGTTTTGGAAGTGGGGCCTGGTGGGAGGTGATTGGATCGTGGGTGTGAATTTCTCATGAACGGTTTAACACCAGCCCCTTGGTGCTGTCCTCATGATAGTAAGTTCTTGCAAGATGTGGTTGTTTAAAGGTGTCTGGCACCTCCCCCTCCCCCAACCCAACCTCTTGTTTCTGCTCTGATGGGATGTGCCACTTCACCTTCTGCCATGAGTAAAAGCTTCCTGAGGCCTCTGCAGAAGCCGAGCAAAGGCTGACACCATGCTCGTTCTAGAGCCTGCAGAACTGTGAGCCCACTAAACTTCTTTTCTTTATAAATTATCCAGTCTCAGGTATTCCTTTATAGCAATGCAAGGATGGCCTACACAATACTTATTCCTCAAAACAATTCTGCAAGTTCTTCTTGTCTCCATTCAACAAATGAACAAACTAGGGAATCACACAGTTAATTAGCAGAAGAGCAAGTCATGAAGCCACCTGTGACCACAAAATTCCTTGTGCTTCACCTGCTCAGATTATTCCTCATGTTTCCCAAACCCACTCTGTACTTTTAGACATAGAAGCCTTTTCTGATACTGTCGCTTCTTCCTGAAGATCTTTCCCCTTTTAAAGGACTAGTGAACCTCTACACATTCTTCAAGACACTGCACAAATATATCCTCTTCAATGAAAACATTCACAAATCCCTCCTGATCTTTCTGCCTATTTGCTTCCTAGCATTTTGCGTATTAGTAGTCACATTGTTCTATAATGAATGTTGTGTCTATCTCCCCATGTATAGTTGTGATCCAGGGTGATAGATATAGTGAAGATCCAGTTTTCTTCACTGCATCTCTAGCAGCTAGTGTGGTACATGGCACAAATGGCATGAATGAATGAGTTATTAGATTTAATGGAAGTAGATAGAAGTCATCTGGGAAAACTTTATGCTAATAATTCTTTACATAGTCTTAACCCCTTATCTAACAAACACATCCTTTCTTCTTTTTCTAAACCCTCTCTTTATTCTCTTTGAGGCAGTTTTCAGAAAATCGTCTTAGGTATCATCAAAATAATATGACAAGACTTCAGACTTGTGTAGAAATTTACAGTTTCCAAAACACTTTCCATTACATTTTGTTCTCTCTTCAGCCCTCTGAGAAGACTTGGGCAGGTGGTTTTCTCCTGTCTTACAGATGAGGAGGCTGAGAGCCAGATCATATACTCATGAAGTGTTAGAAGCAGGAGTTGGTCTCTTGTCGTCCAGCATGTAGCCCCGAGCTTTCTACTCTTCTCATCTATCCCTCTTGTGGTTAAAAGAGTGTCTTTGGAAGAGGGAAGTCTCAGTAATTTGAATCATGTTAAGTTTAAATAGATCACTGTGTGATGTGGTTCTCCAACTTGAGTGTAATCACTAGGAAAGTATGTTTAATTTGTGGATTGCCAGGCCCTGTCCTCAGAGATTCTGGTTTACTAGGTCTAGGGTGGAGCCTAAGAATTAATTAATACACCAGGTAATTCTGCTGCAGATATTTCTTAGGCCACAATTTGTAGAACACTGGAAAAGAAAAGCTGGGCTAAAATTTGTTGTTTTATGGTATGTTCAGAGCAATATGTTTTCTCATGAGTGCAATCTGTATTTGTTAAGAGCAAGGGTAAGTACTGCACAGTGGAGGAAGTGGTGAAAGTAGGAAAGGGACAATAGCAAGCCAACTGGCTAAGAGATAAAAAAGAAAAGCCAAGGTGCACACGATGCTTGAACTGCCTGTTAGTCTTTTTATAAGATATAGAAAGTAAATCTGAGAACATATTCTGTCAAGTTTGTATTATTTGCTGTAAGTTTCCAAGGCATTTTATATTGGAAAAAGAACTATATTGATGCAATTCCATATCTAGCATTGCCATTTGTTCTTTTTCTTCCACAGAAGGTGTTACTTTCTATTTTTTCCCTCTATGCTCTCTAAACTAGGTAACCATTTGGTTGTTTTTAATTGTCACATTTGTTCTCATACCAACATGTTAAATGTAACTTGCTCAAGAGCCAAATCTGCAAATTTCTTTTGCTTCTTTCTGAAAATCCGCACAAAACTGAAGTGAAAAATCTTTGTTTCTTTTTTAGTTTAGGTTCCTTATTACATTTCTAAAGTTATAGGCTTATTACTGCCCAGGAGTAGGAAAGAATTCAGATTCACTTTCAGCCACTCATAGTATTCTGAATATTCTGAGATAAACAATGCAGATAGAGACTGAAAATGTCATATTTTAAACGTTAAAATTTACCTGTGAAGCAATATTTTTCCTGCATATCCAATTTTTTATTGGCTTCAATATAACATTGACAATGTCTTCTTCAAATTAAGATTTTGCTTTCAAGCTCTGATAAAATCATGAGAAAGAATGTAACAAACCCTTTAAAATATAAATTTAAAGAAGAATAAATACTTGACAGGTTAATAGCAGTCAAAATAAGTCACAAAATATGAATGCAATGCAACAGAGTTTTTTAATATATACATACAACAAAGTTAAAGCTCTAAAGAGAAAGACATAATTAAGAGTTTAATGGAACATAACACACTGAACCAGAGTGTCCAAGAGTTTATATCAACTCTCTACTTTTATATTCAGCTCCCTCACTCATACTCTATAACAGAAGAATGTTTTTTGGGAGTGCTGAGAGGGCAGGTGAACAACTATTTCAAGCCTACTATGTAATAGGCACTAAGCTTGGGATATTTTACTTCATTCCAATAAAATCCTATAGCATCGTCTCCAATTTACAAATCAGGAAATGAGTCTCAGAGGCTAAGCAACTCGTCTAGAGTTACGTAGCCTGGGAGTGACAGATTAAACCCAGGTGTATCTGATTCCAATGTTTATGCTTTTCAACTAGATTATCATGTTCCCAGGCTTTTTAGGTATGATAACTTATTTTTCCCAGAAATGATCATTATTTTATTACAGAAAAAGAACAAAGGGAGTCTAGAATGATAGCTCATTATATCTTCCTATTTTTCAGTCTAATTCTGAAACATTATACCTTGTAAAGAGTGTACATACAGTTTCAAAGGTGAAAAGAGTATTGTTTAATTTTTATTTAATGTATTTAATGGACACATTGTAACTGAACATATTTATGGGGTGCAATTTAATGTTTCAACACATATCTGTGTGTATAGTAATCCAATTATGGTAGTGGATCTATTACCTCATGCATTTATCATTTTTTTGTGGTGAGAACATTCAAAAACTTCTCTTCTAGCTACTTTGTGATATGTAATATTTTACTGTTAACCAGTCACTCTACTTTGCAATAGAACAGTACAATTTATTCCTCCTATCTAATTGTAATTTTGTACACATTGACCAACCTCCCCCTTTACACCTCTTCCTCTTTCCTCCCCAGTCTCTGGTAACCACTGTTGTACTCTCTGCTTCTATGATATCAGCTTTTTTAAAGATTCTGTATGTGAGTGAGACCGTGCAGTATTTGTCTTTCTATGCCTGGCTTATTTTACTTAACACAGCAACCCCTGGATCTGTCCATCTTGCCACAAATGTCAGGATTTCATTTTTTTTTTAAATCGCAAAATAGTATTACATTGTGTATATATACCACATTTTATATTTTTCTTTTGCTCTCTTTCTCTCTCTCTTTCTCTTTTCTTTCTCTCTCTCTCTCTTACTTTTTTCCTTCCTTTTCCATTTCCCTTTCCCTTTCCTTTTTCTCTCTTTCTTGAGACCTGTCTCCCAGGCTGGAGTGCAGTGGGATGATCATAGCTCACTGTAACCTTGAATAAGAATTCAAGGTTAGGCTCAAGTGATCCTCCCACCTTGGCCTCCCAAAATGCTGGGATTACAGATGTGAGCCATCACGCCCAGTCTCTTTGCCACATTTTCTTTATCTATTCATCCATCGATGGACACAGGTTGACTCCATGTCTTGGCCATTGAAAATAGTGTTGCAGTAACCATGGGAGTGCCACGATCTCTCTGATATACAGATTTCATTTCTATTGAATATATACCCTGTGGTGGGATCATGGGATCATGTAGTAGTTCCATTTTTAGTTTGTTAAGGAACCACCCTACTGTTTTCCATAATGGCTGTGCTAGTAAACAATTCCACCAACAGTGTCTAAGTGTTTCTTTTTCTGCACATCCTCACCAACACTTGTTTTTGTTTGTCTTTTAGATAATAGTCATTCTAACTAATGTAATGTGGTATCTTACTGTGGTTTTGATTGGCATTTCCCTGATGATTAGTGATATTGAGCATTTTTTCACATATCTGTTGACTATTTGTATGTCTTCTTTTCAGAAATGTCTGTTAAGGTCTTTTGTCCATTTTTCAATTAGGCTATCTGTTTTCTTGCTGTTGAATTGCATAACTTCCTTATATAGTCTGAATAGTAACCTTTTGTCAGATGTATAGTTTGGAAATATTTTCTCCCATTCTGCAGGTTGTCTTTTCACCTTGTTAATAGTTTCTTTCACTGTGCAAAAGCTTTTTAGTTTGCTATAACAGCATTTGTTTGTTTTTGCTTTTTTTGCCTGTGCTTTTGAGGTCAAAAAATCCTTGCCCAGCCCGGTATCATGAAGTATTTATCCTATTTTTCTTCTAGTAGTTTCATAGTTTGAGGTTTTACCTGTAAGTCTTTAATCTATTTTGAGTTGATTTTTGTATATACTGAGAGGTAGGGGTCTAGTCTCATTCTTCTGTGTGTGGATATTTCATTTTCCCAGAGCCATTTATTAAATAGACTTTTTCCACAAAAATCAGTTGGTTTTATAGGTGTGAATTTATTTCTGGGCTCTCTATTCTGTTCCCTTAGTCTTTGTGTCTGTTTTTACACTCATACCATGCTCTTTTTGTCAGTATAGTTTTGTATTATATAATATATTTTTATATTTATGTATACATAATAATTGCAAATATTTATGGAGTACATGTGATAATTTGTAGTGTATTTTGAAGTCAGATAGTGTGATACCTCCAGCTTTATTTGGGTGTTTTGTGGTTCCATATCAATTTTAGGATTGCTTTTTCTGTATCTACAAGAAGTGACACTGGAATTTTGATAGGGATTGCATTAAAACTGTACCTCTCTTTGGTAATATGGCCATTTTTAACAATATAAGTGTTTTAAAATTCATAATCATGGGATATCTTTGCATTTATCTGTGTTCTCTTCCATTTTTTTTCATCAAAGTTTTATGGTTTTCAGTGTCAAGATCTTTTACCTCCTTGGTTAAGTTTATTCCTAGGTATCTTATTTTTAGTAGCTATTATAAATGGAACTGGTTTTTAAATTTCTTTTTCAGATAGTTCCCTATAGCATATAGAAATGCTGCTGATTTTTGTATGTTGATTTTGTATCCTGCAACTTTACTTAATTCATTAGTTCTAAAAGTTATTATTATTATTTTTGCTGATGTATTTACAGTTTCCTATATATAAGATCACATTGTCTACAAACAGGAACAATTTGATATTCTCCTTTCCAATCTGGACACCTTTTATTCCTTTCTCTTGCCTAATTGCTCTGGCTAGGACTTCAGTACTGAGTTGAATAGAAATGGTGAAAGTGGGTATCCTTGACTTGTTTCTGATCTTACAAAAAGAGATTTCAGCTTTTCACTGTTGAGTATGATGTTAGCTATAGGTTTGTTATATATGGACTTTGTTGTGTTGAGGTACATACCTTCTATACCTAATTTTTAGAGATTTTTTTTATTGTGAATGGTTGTTAAATTCTGTCAAATGCTTTTTCTTCATCTTCTGAAGTGATCATATGCTTTTTATCATTTTGTTAATATGGTGGATCAAATTTTTTTATTTGCATATGTTAAATCATCCCTGAATATCTGGCATGAATTCCACTTGATTATGGTGAATGATCTTTTTAAAGTACTGTTGAATTTGGTTTGCTAGTGTCTCACTGAGAATTTCTGCATCTATGTTCATCAGGGATATTGACCTGCAATTTTGTTATTTTCGTTGTGTTCTTATTTGTTTTTGGAATTAGGCTAATACTGACCTCATTAAATGGGTTTGGAAGTATTTCCTCCTTCTCAATTTTCTGGAGTATTTAAAAAAGAATTGGTACTCATTCTTCTTTAAATGTTTGGTAGAATTCAGTATGGAAGCCATCAGTCAGGTCACGGGCTTTTCTTTGATGGAAGACTTTTTATTACTGATTCAATTTCCTCACCTGTTATTGATCTGTTCAGATTTTCTATATCTTCATAATTTAATCTCAGTACGTTGTATGTTCAGGAATTTATCCACTTGTATGTTATTAAATTTGTTGGTATATAGCTATTCATAATAGTCTCTTATGATCCTTTGTCTTTTGTGGTATCAGTTGTAATGTCTCCTTTTTCATCTCTGGTTTTATTTATTTCAGTCTTCTCACTTTTTTCTTAGTCTAGCTAAAGATTTGTCCATTTTATTTATCTTTTCAGTAAGCCAACTCTATTTTGTTGATTTTTTGAATTGTTTTTTAGTCTCCATTTTGTTTATTTCTACTCTGAGCTTTCTACTCTGAGCAGGAAGGAATTATTTCCTTCCTTCTACTAATTTTAGGTTAGTTGGCTCTCATTTTTCTTGTTTCTTGAGCAATATTGTTAGGTTATTATATATCTTTATTTTTTGGTGTAGACATTTGTTGCTATAAACTTTAGATCTTAGATCATATAGGTTTGATATGTTTCCATTCTCTTTTCTCTCAAGGAAATTTTTAATTTCTCTTTCAATTTTCTCATTGACTCATTAGTTGTTTAGGAACATGTTGTTTAATGTTCACATACTTGTAAAGTGTCCAAAGTTTTTCTAATTGTTGACTTCTAGATTTATATCCTTATGGTCAGAAAACATACTTGATATGATCTCTATATTCTTCAATTTGTTAAAAATTGTTTTGTGGCCTACCATGTGATCTACCTGGAAAATATTTTACATGCAGTTGATAAGAAAGCGTATTCTGCAGCTGTTAGATGGAGTGTTTTGTAAATCTTTGTTAGGGCCATTTGGTCTGTGGTGCAGTTTAATTCTGCCGTTTCTGTTGATTTTTTTGTCTAGATTATCTACCCATTATTGAAAGCAGGGTGTTGAAGTGCCCTACTTTTATTGTTTTGCATCTATCTCTCCCTTTATGCCAATAATATTGTTTGCTTTATATATTTGGGTATTTCATTGTTGGGCACATATGTATTTACAATTGTTATATCCTCTTGTTGAATCGATCCTTTCAGGCATTTTATATATGTCCTTTTCTTTGGGGTCTGTCACTAGAGACTAATTGTATTTATTTCAGGGTGTCATGTTTTCTTGCTTCATGTCTCTATGTCCCTACATTGATCTCTACACATCTAGTGGAATAGTAGCTTTTTCTAATTTTATAGAGTAACTTTTGTAGAGGAGACTTTTGCCTGTAGATGACTCCCTAGGGTGTTGTTTGGGTATGGGACATTGACATTTTTTTTCTGGGTAGATTCATTAGTGTGATCCCTGGCAGTTTTTTCAGTTGTAATCCTTATTAGTGATGTTTGTTATTGCCTCAGGGGCCTAGGCCATAGGAGTTTCTCATCATGGTGGTGCAGGGTGCCTAGCAGTGGGTCCAATTTCAAGATTGCCCCAAACCATAGGTGCTTAATCTTAGGGTTGGAAGATGCTCCAGGTTGGTTTCTACTCTAAGTCAGTGTAGCTGTATGTACTTCCAGCTACTCTCCAAACTGGATTTGGGGCCTGTGAAGACCAAGGAATTTTCAGATAGCAAGGAAGGCTGGTGTATGTGGTAGCAGTGGGGACTGATGGGAATCTCTGCTTTGCTTTTTCTCCATAAGAAAATGTCTCCCCTGACACTGAGCTCATTCAGGCAGGGGAGACCTTGTGGCAGAGTCAGGATGCCTCGCTCCCCTCTCTATGGTGTTATCAAGGGCTTCCATGCTTCACAAGGATCTCTCTGCTCCCCTGGGGCTCTCCAGTGTACTTCCTCAGTCACTCTAGTCAAAATACAGTTGTTTATTCATTGTTTTAATTCATCTTTGTGGGAGTGACGAGTACCAGTAACTCTAGTCAGCCATCTTGCTGACATCACTGGAAAGAGTATTTGAAATAACTGACATTTAACGCAGCTTTCAGATAATACGATTTGAGTTACTGTGCCCTGGTAAATGAAAATGTAACTTATAAAATCATGTTCATTATGTATTAGTATAATGTGGAAAGGCAAAACTCAGTTTAAAAAGAGAGATAAAATATGTATTTCTGGTAAAAGCCTATGCACATAGGTAAGCTTTTGGAAAGAATTGTACTTTGGGCATCCCAAGTCGGACATCCATGATAAGCAGGCAGGAATATAGATGTGTCTGGAGATCAAAGCTGGGGAGTCAGGGCTGGAGATTTAAGTTTGAGAAATCAATATGTAGATAGCATGTAAATTCAAGAGACAAGATGAGTCACCAAAATAAAAAAGTGTTGACAGGAAAGTGGACAGAAGACAGGAGCCTTAAGTGCAAATATATAACTCATTTTCAATGCCCAAATTTTCTCAGACTGCTTCCCTAAGATACATACATACACGCATGCACACACAAACACACAAAGACAATAATTGTACTTCTAATATCTAGTTGAATTTAAACACTGCATACACTTGTGATATGTAGCATCACTGCTAAAGATGAAACTATTAATAGACATAGACTTCTGAAGGGTTGTTTGGAGACATTTAGGGTCACACAGAACCAACGTGCCACTCAGTTTTAGGAGCTGTGTGGCATAGTAGTTAGCTTTGGCTGTGGCATCAAATTATTTGGGTTTGAATTCCAAATCCACTATTCCTATCAAGTGGCCTTGGACAAAGTATTGAATTTTGTTGTTGCCACTCAGTTTCCTTGTTTATGTAATAAGAGTATCTACTTCATAAGGTTCTTGTGAGGATGAAATGAGCTAAAATTGGTAAAACATATGGTAGCTCACCAAATGTTCACAATTCTTATCCAAGAATTATGTAATGGAGTTTGAAGGGATCCTAGCAGCTTTCTTTTCCAAGCATCCCGCCCTCCAGGAGTTCTCTCAGAGAGCTCACTACATCATGAGGCCGTTGTTTGTATACTGACGAGCTCTGGTGTTGCACAGCCACTTTGTATGTGGAAACCAAACCTACCTCTTCTCACTGCTACACTTGGATTGTATTTTTGCATTCCAGAGAGCTACAGAATAAGTTGTCTCTTACACTGAATCTTCAAACCCCCGAGGCAGCTCTCATGTGCTCTGTTGTCTTTTTCTCACCCTGCTCCTTTAACTATTCTGTACACAAAATGAATTCCAGACTTCTCATAATCCTGGGCTTCACTCCATCTATAGATATTGCCATTTGTCAAAGTTCTTTTAAAATTTGCCTATGAAATTTGTACATCAAGACATGCAAGTACTCGTTGCAGTGCAAATGTTAAGCCACATCTGATTTGAGCTGAGATGGATGAAGAAAAACAATGAATCCATTTAGTGTTTGTGATGCTTTTAGGCTTGGCAACTTTAAGAGAAATAAAGTAAAACTAGTTTAATTATTTTGCTAAGGGCAAACCTAAAGTAACTTCCTAAAGTGTGTTTCTAAATTGAGAACTCACCTGGCTTTTTGGTGATAGGCATACCTGTTTATAAATGAGTGATTTCAACATGTGGGTCATAACATATATATGAGAAAGATTCTTTCAATTTTAGAGTGACTTTTCATTAAAGATATCCTAGCTGGACACCTGTGAAGATTCATAATCCATTATTTATCTTGTACATTTCTATAGTGCCTGTTGCCATAGTAACCTACTCAAACTGAGATATAAGACAATAAACAAATAAGCTTAAAAGACCACTATAGTCACAGATAACTTGAATTATGAATATTGTACTATGATGAATAGGATAGTTGATGATGTTCTATTGAAAAAATGATAAATCAAGATTATAAAGGCTCCTGGAACAACAAACTGTAGAGAAAGATTTCTGACAATACTATTGTAAGTGCTATGGGTCCACACAGAAGGTAAAGGTTAAAAAAATGGCTGTTTTCACAAAGGAATACTACTCAGCCTTTATTTTTTATTTATTTAAATATGTAAGTTATTTCATTAGGTTCTTCTTAAGGAATTTAGAACACTAATTAGTGAGGATAAATTCCATTCATCAGGGCAAACACAGATCACAGGTAGCCCTGGAACTGAGGAATAGCTTTGAGTTTGGTAAACTCAAACTGTGGTAAAGTGCACAGTTTTCCAATCAACTTTGCACTGCTCTGTAATCTCATGTTTCTCTCTTTGTGTGTTAAAGATCTCACCTCCCTGGTGTCTGGGCTTCTGTAGCTGCTTCTTCTTGAAGTAAATGTCAGTAAGATATTTTTGGATTTTCACATTGCTGATATCAATTTTGGTTGAGGTGGCAATGGCAAATTTCCAACGTGCTCTTTGTAGAGGAACTCGATTGAGGACCAGAGGTCCAGTCACAAGTAACAGGTCACTAGCCAGCTACTTCAAGAAAACCACCCTGTTGCCTCTGTGGCACCCAGTGAGGATGATCAGAATGGTCCCAGGGGTGATGCTGGCTCACAGTTTTCTTATGTGCTGACTGAAGGGATTTTTGACATGGCTCAAAATATTTCGAGTCATATCTTCAGTAGGATAATATCTAGGCCCTTTGAGAAGTTGAACCAACCTGGTACTGCTATTCTTGTTATCATCAATTGGTTTTGCAACCAATTTGCAAGAAACTTCTCCTTTTTCTTTTCAACCTTGGATTTAGCGGCAAAATACTTCCTCTTGTACATGGCCTTTCTGGAATACATAGCAGATTGGGAATATCTGGCAATTCCTTTGACAAGGATAGAATTTCCGCTGCAACAGGGCTTTCCCTTCTTGGGCTTTTTAGCCTTGAGGGTACCCTTTCTCACCTTGCTACCAGCATCAGGCTTCTTGGCTTTGGGTTTGTTCTCCTTAGTATCTGGCTTGTCAACTTTTTCACCCACCATCATGCAAGATGGGAAAGAGCTATTCAGCCATTAAAACGAAGGAAATTCTGTCATTAGTGACAACATGAGTGAATCTAGAGGACATCATGCTAAGTGAAATAAGACAGGCACAGAAAGACAAGTACCACATGATCTCACTTAAATGTGGAATCTAAAGAAGTAGAATTAACACAAGCAGAGTAGAATAGTGGGAGAAAATGTTGCAATCTATCCATCTGACAAAGGGCTAATATCCAGAATCTACAAGGAACTTAAACAAATTTACAAGAAAAAACCCTATCAAGAAGTGGGCAAAGGATATGAACAGGTACTTCTCAAAAGAAGACATTTATGTGGCCATCAAACATATGAAAAAAAGCTTATCATCACTGGTCATTAGAGAAATGCAAATCACAACCACGAGATACCATCTCACGCCAGTTAGAATGGCGATCATTAAAGTCAGGAAACAGTGGATACTGGAGAGAATGTGGAGAAACAGTAATGTTTTTACACTGTTGGTGGGAGTGTAAATTAGTTCAACCATTGTGGAAGACAGTGTGGTGATTCCTCAAGGATCTCAAAGCAGAAATACCATTTGACCAAGCAATCCCATTACTGGGTATGTACCCAAAGGATTATAAATCATTCTATAAAGACACATGCACACATAGGTTTATTGTGGCACTGTTCACAATAGCAAAGACTTGGAACCAACCCAAATGCCCATCAATGGTAGACTGGATAAAGAAAATGTGGCATATATACACCATGGAATATTATGATATTATGCAGCCATAAAAAAGGATGAGTTCATGTCCTTTGCAGGGACATGGATGAAGCTGGAAGCCATCATTCTCAGCAAACTAACACAGGAACAGAAAACCAAACACCACATATTCTCACTCATAAGTGGGAGTTGAACAATGAGAACATATGGGCACATGGAGGGGAACATCACACACTGTGGTCTCTCAAGGGGTGGGGGCAAGGGGAGGTATAGCATTAGGAGAAATACCTAATAGAGATGATGGGTTGATGGGTTTGGCAAACCACCATGTCACATGTATTCCTATGTAACAAACCTGCACACTCTGCACATGTATCCCAGAACTTAAAGTAAAAAAAAAAGAAAAAGAAAAAAAAGAATAGTGGTTAGTTACCTGGGGCTGAAAGCAGGGGGCCGGTTGAAGGGAGGGTTGGGGAGATGGTCAAAGAATATGAAATTTTAATTAGGAAGAGTAAATTCAAGAGATCTATTATACAATATGGTGATTATAGTTAATAACAATATATTGTACTCTTGAAAATTGCTAAGAGAGTAGATTTTAAGTGTTCTCACCACAAAAAATAAATGACAGGTATATGAGGTAATGAATATGTTAAATTGCTTGATTTTTATCCTTCCACAATGTATAGATCAAAATATGTTGTAAACCATAAATATATACAATTTTATCTTGCCAATTAACTATATATAAATATATATGTGCATGTATGTGTGTATAAAAATTGTATGTGTGTGTATATATATGTATATAGAGAGAGAAAGAGAAAGAGAGAGAGCGAGTGAGAGCACGCTAAAAAATAGTTTCTTTTCTTTGGACACTCTTCCAAAGAACATGAGGACCATTTGGAACTGAAAATGGTAATCAGAAAATAAGTTAAATAAAAATATAACACACCACTTATTAAAATGGGGAAATTATATTACATTAATAAAAATATGAACATTTAAGATTTGGTATGGGCCCTTCTGAAGAAATTAGAGAATAACAGAGAGGTATTTATCCAAAGAATTTAAGATTTTCTAAGTTATAGCATATTTTCATGTCTATAGTAGCCTTCAGTTTGACTAAATTGTAAGGAAAGATTCATGTTTTTTTCTCTTTCCAATTTGATTTCATTTTATCTAACTTTTTAGCTAATTCTTTTGTTCAAAATGTGCAATAAAAACATTGTGGTACATGTTAGCAATTCCTAGATGTATGTGCCTTGGGTGTATATGGGCATTTAAAGATAAATTGCAAAGTTGAAAAGGTAGAAATGATTTTAGAATGTTGCTTAACATGATGGATATGAAACTTTCTCAGATCTATAGAAAATTGCTTTTAGGTAGCAGTCACACTATTATAAGCTAAAATTAATATAAACCCCAAAACTCAGGTGAGGAAGGAGTGTTGCTCATTGGTCTGAACCCAGAATTGGGTCACTTCTCCTGGGCTTTAATCCCAGCACTGTGACTATGAGTAAGTCATTTGCATTTTAACCCCATGATGCCTCAGTTTCCAAATTTGTTATACAGAAAAAAACACTGACCTAACTCATAAAGCCGTGGAGATTTAAAAATGAAATATTACTGCTCTTGGAAAATATGAACTGCAATAATGCTAATTATTATTACAAAAATAAATGCATGTTCATCATGTGGTAATTTAGGCAGAATGAGGTTGGGGAAAGGAGACTCTCAGAGCTCTTTTGTGTCAGTTAAATGAATCCTCTCCATTTAGTTGGCTCTGTAATAGCAGTCAGATGACTGGAGGATTTGCAAATAGTACAGTGATGATGGGGTTAGAGGAATGGAAGAAGATTAAAACCAATTCTCAGTTATATGACTCATACAGATTATAGGACAGCAGTCTAGCTCACTGCAGCACCTTAGTTCCAAGGACCCATAACATCTGAATCCAGAACTCATAAGCATTTGAGACAATCTGTAGAGAATCAGTTTAACCAATTGCATCAGTCCCACAGCCAATTAGTCACATTGACATGGCCTCTATAAGCATCCCACCAAATCTAACATACATAGGAGGCCAATGAGCTTGTTATCACAATGCTAAAATTAATTTATTCTTGCACAATGTCTTGCTAATTAGAACTATTATGCCAATCTTTTAATTACACTTTCAACCCTTTATGCATAACAGTGACTCAAGATAGACAGAGACAGCATATCAAACTGGCAATTGAGACTTTCATGGGTTCTGCCTCACTTATCTCCACTACAGCCAAATAAATGTTTATATTATCATCATTATTATATTGCATGGTAGATGTACATGGGGTTTTGTAGACACTAGGATAGAGCATTCCATTGCTTCCTGGCAGGAGCATAGAACAAGCTTGTCATGAAACAGTAGAGAATTTAAGTGTATATCAGTTTTAAAGAGCATAGACTGACGCTGTCAGAACAATTTGGGTGCGTGAAGAGATGACTTCAAAAATAGACACCTAAGAATTTCCTCCAAATTAATGGATGACCCCCCAAAAAATAATTAGGGCAGGTTGTACTAAAGAAGCATGGGGAAACTAATGAGAAAATATTTGTTGCATATACACAATATGTCATAACATAGTGAGAAAACATTTAATTCATCTGTTTCAAGGGCTATTTTGAAGTTACCTTTAAAATTTTTCTGATTGAAAGGTTTTTTTTTTTTTCTTTCTTTCTTTAAATCAGTGGCTGAAATCACACAAGACTGGTTTTGCCTCTAACTTTTCTCTTTCCTTATCATCCTTCACTGGGTTGGCAGAATGAACTAGGTCTGTAAATACAAATATATCAAAGGACATTATAGTACCTGACAGCTTCGCTTTGTCAATTTGTGAAAGTTTGGTAGCCATTTTGAAAGGATATTTCATGAGAATGAGAATCCAACCATCTGGTCATCTTTCATTGCTCTGCATCTTATCCCCTGGCCATGCCTCATATTGCCCCACCTTCATGCCATTGCTTATACTTCTTCCACCATCTTCATACCAGCCTTGCAGCTCTTCCAAAGACAACATCCTCTTCAGAGTCTAGACTAAGTTCATTCCCCTGACTTAACAGAATTTATTAATGATAGCCCAATTTTAGCCAATTTAAATCTTTTTGGGAGCAGGCAGGGTAAAATTTATAAATGACTGAAAGCATGTGTCTTAGTCGGCAAGGGCTGCCAGAACAAAATACCATAGACTGGGCGAATTAAACAAGCCAAGTTTATTTTCTCACAGTTTTGGAAACTGGGAAGTCTGAGATCAGGGTGCCAGTATATTCTGGCTTACGGACAGCCATCTTTGCACTGTGTGCTCACAGGACTTTCCTCAGCCTGTGCAGATAAAGAAAGATCTCTCTGTCCTCCTCTTCCTATGAGGCCACCAATCTAATCAAATTAGGACTCCATCTTTATGACTTAGTTTAACTTTAATGACATTCTAAAAGCTGTATCCTCAAATATAGTCACATTGCGGGTTAGGGCTTCAACGCAGGAATTGGCAGGGTTTGGGGGGTGCAATTCAGTTCATAGCAACATGTCTCTGGTTTGGAAAGTAAACATCTACTGTTTATAGTAACATCTTTTTTTATTGGGTACACCTTTTTCTTTTTAAATTAAAAATAACTCCTTATTTTTCTCATTAGGAGAAAACACATATTAAAGATACATAAAACGAAAGTAAGCCAAAAGAAGAAAACAAGAACGATAGTCATCCCACTGTCCAAATCAACTACTAAGACTTTGCCTTTCACATTTTCAGACATTTTTCAATGTATACCTTCATACTTTTAAAACCTGGAATCATATTATGTATGCTATGTATACTTTTTAAATAACCTGACTTTTCATCATTTAATATTCATATACAACATTTTAAAGGCTACAGAGTATTTCATTGCAAGAATAAACTGTAACTTATATAACAATTTTCTTTTTTATATTAATTTATAATTATTACAAACACGAATATTTTACTACATCCATTCTTGTCCACTTATTCGATAATATCTTTAAGATAAATTCCTAGGAATTAAATTACTGAGAAAAAGAATAATATGATTTGAATGTATCCTCCAGAAACTCATGCTGAAACTTAATTTTCAATGTGGTAGTATTGAGACTTGGATCTTTAATGGGTGATTGAGTTATGAAGGCAGATTAATGGATTAATCTATTCATGGATTAATGGATTAACAGATTAATGTGTTGTCATGGGAGGGAAACTGGTGTCTTTATAAGAAGGGAAAGAGAGACCTGAGTTGGCATGCTAGCCCACTTAGCCACCTCACTTTGTGATACCCAGCACCACTTCAGAAAACCCTGTAGAGTCCCTACCAGCAAGAAGGCTCTCACTTTTGACACCTCAATCTTCAGAATTGTAAGAAATACATTCATTTTCTTTATAAATGATCAAGTTTCAGATATTCTGTTATAAGCAATAGAAAATGGACTGAGATGAAAAGCATGCATTTTTTCCAAGATTTTTTTTTATAAAGATTTCCAAATTGACCTACTGGAAGAAATTACAAATGTCTATAACCACCAGTAGTACAGAAGGTATATATCCCACCAACACTAAAGTTAGTACTTTACTACTTCGTAATTTAGTAGGCTGAAAATATCTAATTTTAATTCATATAGTATTAATCCTAGTATAATTAAACTTGTTTTATATTCTACTAGGAGTTCACATTTCTTGTTTTGAATTTCTCTGTTTGTATTTGCCCACTGTTTTTTTACTTGGCATTTTTGTCTTTTTTCTTTTGTTATATATTGAGTATTTTTTTGAATTGTTGCTGATATTTTACCAAAAATTTTGAGGAAACTAAAGTCTTCTTTTCTGACTAAATGATGAAGTCACTAATAAAATGTTTGGACTTCTCCTATGACCTAAAAGATTATGTCATGATATGCTTTTTATCCAATATAAAGTTCATTTACAGATACTCTAGTTTTTCAAAAAGGTGAATATCGAGAATCTCACAGCAATATAGCCTTGATTTTAAAAGCTACATGTTTTGTAACAAAGCCAAATGATCTAATTAGAAATCCCACTTTCTGTTATAAAAAAATATTTTCCAATGAATTTGTTAACATTATTTAGAAACTAATTTACAATATAATCTCACTGGAAGCCCGTAAGTATTCTGAGTAAAGAAAAATGCAAATTTTTGTAAATAACATATCTTAAGATTACCAGATTTGTGAAGTAAATGTGAGTTAAACAAAATTTATTTTATATGTAAACTATTAGACAGTTTTATTAAAGTGTAATTGCAAGTTGGATGTAAAATAAAAAGTAACTTAGTGGTCTTTAGTCACCCAATTTATAAACCAGCTCAACAATATTTGTATGTGTTTCAAATATTTTCACTCCATTCTTAAGACTTACAAATGTATCAATAAATTTACTGTGTGTATTCTGGTAATAGCAGCTGGTTGATCCGTGTAATATATCCTTTAATAAAGTGCTCCTAACAATCTCAGGATACTCTTTCCACATTAATCACAAGTATAAGAAATTCCATGAGCAACAGATACTTACGAACTATGGTCTGTTTACAAATACAGTGGTATACATCAAGGTTTTTGATTGGTGAGAATTCTCAGTCTAGTATGAATAGATTTGGGCATTCTAGTATTCCATAAATGTATTAGGTGACGACTAGCCATGTAGAAAATTAATTGAGTTTGTTTAGATGATCTCTACAGTAGTTAGTGTTATGTGTCAACTTCTCCAGGTTATAGTACCCATTTATTTAATCAAACACTACTGTAGGAGTTGCTGTGAAAGTATTTTACAGATGTGACTAACTTTTTAAATTAGTTGATTTTAAAGGAGTTGACCCTTGAGAATGTGGGTAGGCCTTATACAATCAGTCGAAGGTCTTAAGGACAGAAATTGAAGTTTTCCAAAGAAGAAGAAATTCTACCTCAAGGCTGCAACATTAACCCCTCCTCAAATTTCCAGCCTGGGGCCTGCACTGCAGATTTGGGACTTGCCAGCCCTTGCAATCCTATGAACTTATTTCATTAAAAAATTCCTTAAAGTGGGCCAGGCGTGGTGGCTCACACTTGTAATCCCAGCACTTTGGGAGACTGAGGTGAGCAGATCACTTGAGGTCAAGAGTTCGAGACCAGCCTGGCCAACATGGCAAAACCCTGTCTCTACTAAAACTGCAAAAATTAGCTGGACATGGTGGTACACGCCTGTAATCCAGCTATTTGGGAAGCTGAGACAGGAGAATCACTTGGACTCAGGAAGTGGGAGGTTGCAGTGAGCTGAGATCGCACCACTGCACTCCAGCCTGGGTAAGAGAGCAAGACTTCATCTCAAAAAAAAAAAAAAAAAAAAAAAAACCCTTGAGGTGAAGAGACTATATATGTATACACACACACACACACACACACACACATAGTGGATCATTGAACAATGTGAGGGTTAGAGGGCCCAACCTCTCCATACAGTTGAAAAGCTATGTGTAACTCTTGACTTCCTCAAAACTTAATTACTAATAGCCTACTGTTAACTAGAACCAGCCTTATGGATAACATAAATAGGCAATTATACATTTTTTTGTAGGTTACATGTATTATACTGTATTCTTACAATGAAGTGAGCCAGAGAAAATAACTTGTTGTTAAGAAAATCATCAGAAAGAGAAAATATATTTGCTATTCATTAGGTGGATATAAGTCATATTTAGCCTTGTCATCTTCACGCTTCACTTTGAATAGGCTGGTGTGTGTCTGTGTGTGTGTGTGTCCTATTATGTTCTGTTTTTCTGGAGAACCCTGGCTGTTACAATCACTAATACCACTTTTAGTTCCAGCATTCCAATATTCTGTCAAAATGAATTAAGAAGGCCACGGCTGCTTGCTTATGGGAGACAAATAATTAAAAGGCAACTTCTCACTAGTGTATTCAATTAGATAAAATATACTAAAAGGGATTACTTTTCTAAGGAAAAAAAAATGCGTGTGTGTGTGTGTAGACGAAGTGTTTATGTATATGGACAGACAGAAATAGAGACAAAGATCTAATACATAAAGTTTGAATGATTATTTCATGCATCTTTATTATTGAAAGTAAATTTGGCTCTGAGGAAAGATGTCAAAGTGACAGGGCTAGACACTGAAGTTCTCTATCAGTGTCTAGTGAGGTAAGGCAAAGAGTACACATTTCTCATGCAAAGCACTACAGAGTATAGATCTCTAAATACTTAAACAACTTCTGAAAAATGATGGATTAGTCATTGTTGAGTACACAGAGTCTGACTCAGTATTAATAGACTCATAATATTATTGAATGTGGTGAAACTCACATTTCCATAGAAAGCACATACCTATGCTAATTTGGATCATGTGTCCAAACATATAATCACCAATATAGCATCAATGAAATCAGTACCATAGAATACTATTATTAGTAGTCAATATAGGAGTATGAAATGCACTTGAATTTTATATATATGGGTATATATATATTTCTCTGTATACCCTCTACACATGATAGGAAGGAATGATTGGAAGATCCCTTTCTGTTAGAGGGCTTCTTCCTTTGTGTTAACAGAGGTGTTAAAGACAGCCAGCCAAACATGACCAGGAGCACAGCTGTAGTCAGGTTTATTAGCTTGCTGCTTGCAGCAAGGGAGAATGCATACCAAGGGAACTGAAGTGTCTCAAAGGAGTTTGGAAGGGGGTGCTTAGGGAATTTTGGAGGCTGAAGTTATTAACGGGATGGTATTAGCAGAAACTGGATGAAATCTGAAAAGAAAGGAGTAGTTAATGAACTTATTTTTATAATATGTGCTTCTCTGCAGAGTTCCTGTTGTTAAGTGTTAGATCAGCTTATCTGTGCTTTTCTCAAGAAGCTATGGGTCTGAAGGAACTGGTGTTCAAGACTTTGAGCTCTAATAGTCTGCAATTATGGTTTGGTTTCTTACAGTTTGTTTTGGAGCCATTATTGTCTTGCAGGTGTGGTTCCTCTTTCACTTTTCATTTCCCCTCACAGCAGAGCTGCCAGCATGACCATTTTTCATTTTAATGCTCCCTCCCCCATTCTGGTCATTCTTCAAACTAAGATGAAGGATGCACCATTATATTCTGGGGACTTGATCAATCCAGATATCTAGCACTATTTGATGGGTCATGATCATGTAACATGTTTTTGATAGTAGTTGTTTTGATCTCTACAGGCTTCAGGACTTCTTATTCTTTGTGTTGGATGATCAATTGTTGTATCATCAGGCTTGACAGCAGGAGCACAACAGCATTTAAAACTCTGGAGTTCACACATTTGGCCACTGCAACACAGAAAAACACTAAGACAAGGCGTATTATTAAAGTTTGAAGTGTACTTCAAAGCTACAATCATAGACCTCCAAATCCAGCCCATGAAAATATGCCCAGAATCTGTTTGAATTTTCAATAGATAAACAAATTGTGTTTATCCCCCTTTGATCTGAATATGTATTGCTCAACTTTTTCAGTTCAAATCTCCAAAATACTATATCTGAACAAAATCTGTGATGCTGAATTAGGAAATGTCATATTTGAAAAGAGAATCAACTATGGAACTTAATCTAAAAAGTTTCTGGCTGAATGTGTCCAAAAATCCCAATTTTAAAGTTTTGTTATTGTTGCTTTGCTTTCTGTGTAATCCAGTGTCACTGAATGCATATTTATTAGAGCATCAAGAAATATTGGAACAATTTTGATGTTGTAAAATGTTTACAGAAGAAAACAGTTCAGTGCAGACTCTGGGATCACCTAGGTTCGGCTTACTAGTTATGTGAACTTGGATAAGTTTTTCTTTTTTTCTTCTTTTATAAAATCTATTGAATATGTTTTAAGTATGCAACATCATGTTACAGGATACATATAAATAGCAAAATGGTTACTCTATTGGAGCAATTTAACATATCTGTAATCTCACATACTTACGTGTGTGTGGGTGTGTGGGTGTGTGGTGAGAGCTGCTAAATTCATTCAGCAAAACTTTCAAATGCAATATAATATTATTAGCTATAGTCTTCATGTTGTACATTAGATCTCTAGAATTGTTCATCCTACATATTTGCTACTTTGTATCCTTTGACCTACGCTTCTCCATCTCCTCTCCTACCCTCCCAGCCCTCATCCCTTGTCACCACTGTTTCATCCTCTGTCCCTGTGTATTTTACTTTTCTTAAGTGTAAAAAACAAAAAAAACAAAAAAAAAACTCTATGTCTCATTCTTCTCATCTGTAAAATAGAAAGATAAAGAGTATCTACCTCATAGGGTTGTGGTAGACATTAAATGAGTTTGTAAAGTACTTTGATCTGTGATTGGTACAAAGTTAGCACATTAAGAATGCTTGGCAAGTGAATTTTTAAAAATACAAGATATGGGTAGCAGGCAAGATGGCCAAATAGGAACAGCTCAGGTCTGCAGCTCCCAGCAAGATCAACGCAGTAGGCGGATGATTTCTACATTTCCAACTGAGGTACCCAGCTCATCTCATTTGGACTGGTTAGACAGTGGGTGCAGCCCATGGAGGGCAAGCCGAAGCAGGGTGGGGTGTCCCCTCACCTGGGAAGTGCAAGGGGTCAGGGAACTCCCTCCCCTAGCCAAGGGAAGCTATGAGGGACTGTGGCATGAGGAACAGTGCACTCTGGCCAGGATACTACACTTTTCCCATGGTCTTCGCAACCCGCAGACCAGGAGATTCCCTCCAGTGCTTATGCCACCAGGGCCCTGGGGTTTAAGCACAAAACTGGGCAGTCGTTTGGGCAAACACCTAACTAGTTGCAGGAGTTTTTTCATACCCCAGTGGTGCGTGGAACACCAGCAAGAAGGAGCCGTTCACTCCCCTGGAAAGGGGGCTGAAGCTAGGGAGCCACGTGGTCTAGCTCAGTGGATCCCACCCCCACGGAGCCCAGCAAGCTAAGATCTACTGGCTTGAAATTCTTGCTGCCAGCACAGCAGTCTGAAGTCGACCTGGGATGCTCCAGCTTGGTGGGGGCAGGGGCGTCTGCAATTACTGAGGCTTGAGTAGGTGGTTTTCCCCTCACAGTGTAAATAAAGCCACCAGGAAGTTCGAACTGGGCAGAGTCCACCACAACCCCACAAAGCCTCTGTAGCCAGACTGCCTCTCTAGATTCTTCCTCTCTGGGGAGGGCATCTCTTAAAGAAAGGCAGCAGCCCTAGTGAGGGGCTTATAGATAAAATTCCCATCTCCCTGGGACAGAGCACCTGGGGGAAGGGGTGGCTGTGGTTGCAGCTTCAACAGACTAAAACGTTGCTGCCTGCTGGCTCTGAAGAGAGCAGTGGATCTCCCAGCACAGCGCTTGAACCCTGCTAAGGGACAGACTGCCTCCTCAAGTGGGTCTCTGACCCCCGTGCCTCCTGACTGGGAGACAAGTCCCAGCAGGGATCAACAGACACCTCACACAGGAGTGCTCTGGCTGGCATCTGGTGGGTGCCCCTCTGGGACGAAGCTTCCAGAGGAAGGAACAGGCAGAAATCTTTGCTTTTCTGCAGCCTCCGCTGGTGATACTTAGGCAAACAGGGTCTGGAGTGGACCTCCAGCAAACTCCAGCAGACCTGCAGCAGAGGGGCCTGACTATTAGAAGGAAAACTAACAAACAGAAAGGAATAGCATCAACATCAACAAAAAGGATGTCCACACAGAAACCTCATCTGAAGGTCACCAGCATCAACAAGCAAAGTAGAAAAATCCATGAAGGCAAGGAAAAATCAGTGCAAAAAGGCTGAAAATTCCAAAAACCAGAATGTCTCTTCTCCTCCAAAGGATCACAACACCACACCAGCAAGGGAACAAAACTGGATGGAGAATGAGTTTGACAAATTGACAGAAGTAGGCTTCAGAAGGTGGGTAATAACAAACTCCTCTGAGCGAAAGGAGCATGTTCTAACCCAGTGCAAGGAAGCTAAGAACCTCAAAAAAAGGTTAGAAGAATTGCTAACTAGAATCACTAGTTTAGAGAAAAACATAAATGACCTGATGGAGCTGAAAAACACAGCACAAGAGCATCGTGAAGCATACACAAGTGTCAATAGGCAAATCAATAAAGCCAAAGAAAGGATATCAGAGATCGAAGATCAACTTAACTAAATAAAGTGTGAAGAAAAGATTACAGAAAAAAAGAATGAAAAGAAATGAACAAAGCCTCCAAAAAATATGGGACTATGTGAAAAGACCAAACCGACGTTTAATTGGTATACCTGAAAGAGAAGGGAGGAATGGAACCAAGTTAGAAAACACTCTTCAGGATACTATAGAGGAGAATTTCCCCAAGTTGGCAAGACAGGCCAACATTCAAATTCAGGAAATACAGAGAACACCACAAAGATACTCCTCAAGAAGAGCAACCCCAAGACACATAATCATCAGATTCATGAAGGTTGAAATGAAGGAAAAAAATGTTAAGGGCAGCCAGAAAGATCGGGTTACCCACAAAGGGAAGCCTGTCAGACTGACAGTGGATCTCTCTGCAGAAACCCTACAAACCAGAAGAGAGTGGGTACCAATATTCAACATTCTTAAAAGAATTTTCAACCTAGAATTTCATATCCAGCCAAACTAAGCTTCATAAGCAAAGGAGAAATAAAATCCTTTACAGATAAGCAAATGCTGAGGGATTTTGTCACCACCAAGCCTGCCTTACACAAGAGCTCCTAAAGGAAGCACTAAATATGGAAAGGAAAAACTGGTACCAATCACTGCAAAAACATACCAAATTGTAAAGACCATCAACACTATGAAGAAACTGCATCAACTAATGAGCAAAATAACCAGGTAGCATCAAAATGACAGGATCAAATTCACACATAACAACATTAACATTAAATGTCAACAGGCTAAATGCCCCAATTAAAACACAGACTGGCAAATTGGATAGAGTTAAGACCCATCAGTGTGCTGTAGTCAGGAGACCCATCTCACATGCAAGGACACACATAGGCTCAAAATAAAGGGATAGAGGAATATTTACCAAGCAAATGGAAGTTAAAAACCAGGGGTTGCAATCCTAGTCTCTGATAAAACAGACTTTAATCAACAAAGATTAAAAAAACACAAAGAAGGGCATTACATAATGGCAAAGGGATCAATGCAACAAGAAGAGCTAACTATCCTAAATATATATCCACCCAATACAGAAGCACCCAGATTCATAAAGCAAGTTCTTAGAGACCTACAAAGAGACTTAGACTCCCACACAATAATAGTGGGAGACTTTAACACCTCACTGTCAATATTAGACAGATCAATGAGACAGAAAATTAACAAGGATATTCAGGACTTGAACTCAGCTCTGGACCAAGTGGATGTAATAGAGATCTATAGAACTTTCCACCCCAAATTAACAGAATATACATTCTTCTCAGCACCTCATCGCACTTATTCTAAAATTGACCACATAATTAGAAGTAAAACACTCCTTAGCTAATGCAAAGGAACAGAAATCGTAACAAACAGTCTCTCAGACTATGGTGCAATCAAATTAGAACTCAGGATTAAGAAACTCACTCAAAATCACATAACTGCATGGAAAGCGGACAACCTGCTCCTGAATGACTACTGGGTAAATAACGAAATTAAGGCAGAAATAAATAAGTTCTTTGAAACCAATGAGAACAAAGACACAATGTACCAGAATGTCTGGGACACAACTAAAGCAGTGGGTAGAGGGAAATGTATAGCACTAAATGCCCACATGAGAAAGCAGGAAAGATCTAAAATTGACACCCTAACATCACAATTAAAAGAACTAGAGAAACAAGAGCAAACAAATTCAAAAGCTAGCAGAAGACAAGAAATAACTAAGATCAGAGCAGAACTGAAGGAGATAGAGACACGAAAAACCCTTCAAAAAATCAATGAATCCAGGAGCTGATTTTTTGAAAAGATTAAGAAAATAGACCAAAAGCCAGACTAATTAAAAAAAAAAAAGAAAAGAATCAAATAGACACAATAAAAAATGATAAAGGCAAAATCACCACTGATCCCACAGAAATACAAACTACCACCAGAGAATACTATAAGCATATCTACTCAAATAAACTAGAAAATCTAGAAGAAATGGATAAATTCCTGGACACATACACCCTCCCAAGACTAAACCAGGAAGAAGTTGAATCTCTGAGTAGACCAATAACAAGTTCTGAAACTGAGGCAGTAATTAATAGCCTACCAACTAAAAACAGCTCAGGACCAGACAGATTCACAGCTGAATTCTACCAGAGGTACAAAAAGGAGCTGGTCCCATTCCTTCTGAAACTATTCCAAACAATAGAAAAAGAGGGACTCCTCCCTAACTTATTTTATGAGGCCAGCATCATCCCGATACCAAAACCTGGCAGAAACACAACAAAAAAAGAAAATTTCAGGCCAATATCCCTGATGAACATCGATGTGAAAATCCTCAATAAAATACTGGCAAACCAAATCTAGCAGCACATCAAAAAGCTTATCCACCATGATCAAGTCGGCTTCATCCCTGGGATGCAAGGCTGGTTCAACCTACACAAATCAATAAATGTAATCCATCATATAAACAGAGTCAATGACAAAAACCACATGATTATCTCATTAGATACGGAAAAGGCCTTCCATAAAAGTCATCATCCCTTCATGCCAGAAACTCTCAATACACTAGGTATTGATGGAACCTATCTCAAAATATTAAGAACTATTTATAACATACCCACAGCCAATATCATACTGAATGGGCAAAAGCTGGAAGCATTACCTTTGAAAACCGGCACAAAACAAGGATGCTCTCTCTCACCACTCCTATTCAACATAGTTTTGGATGTTCTGGCCAGGACAGTCAGGCAAGAGAAAGAAATACAGCATCTTCAAATAGGAAGAGAGGAAGCCAAATTGTCTCTGTTTGTAGATAACATGATTGTATAGTTAGAAAATCCCATCATCTCAGCCCAAAATCTCCTTAAGCTGATAAGCAACTTCAGCAAAGTCTCAGGATACAAAATCAATGAGCAAAAATCACAAGCATTCCTATACACCAATAAATGACAAACAGAGAGCCAAACCATGAGTGAACTTATATTCACAATTGCTACAAGGAGAATAAAATACCTAGGAATACAAATTACAAGGGATGTGAAGGACCTCTTCAAGGAGAAGTACAAACCACTGGTCGAGGAAATAAGAGAGGACACAAACAAATGGAAAAACATTCCATGCTCATGGATAGAAAGAATCAATAACATGAAAATGGCCATACTGCCCAAAGTAATTTATAGATTCAATGCTATCCCCATCAAGCTACCATTGAGTTTCTTCACAGAATTAGAAAAAACTACTTTAAATTTCATATGGAACCAAAAAAGAGCCCATATAGACAAAACAACCCTAAGCAAAAAGAACAAAGCCAGAGGTATCGTGCTGCCTGACTTCCAACTATACTACAAGTCTACGGTAACCAAACCAGCATAGTACTTGTACCAAAAGAGATATATAGACCAGTGGAACAGATCAGAGGCCTCAAAAATAATGCCACACATCTACAACCATCTGATCTTTGACAAACCTGATGAAAACAAGCAATGGGGAAAGGATTCCCTATTTAATAAATGGTTTTGGGAAAACTGGCTAGGCATATGAAGAAAACCAAAACTGGACGCCTTCCTTACACCTTTACAAAAGTAAACTCAAGATGGATTAAAGACTTAAACATATGACCTAAAACCATAAAAATCCTAGAAGAAAACCTAGGCAATACCATTCAGGACATAGGCACAGGCAAAGACTTCATGACTAAAACACCAAAATCAATGGCAACAAAAGCCAAAATACACAAATAGGATCTAATGAAACTAAAAAGCTTCTGTACAGCAAAAGAAACTATCAGGGTGAACAGGCAACCTACTGAATGGGAGAAAATTTTTGCAATCTATCTGTCTGACAGAAGGCTTATATCCAGAATCTATGATAAGCTTAAACAAATTTACAAGAAAAAAACAACCGCATCAAAAAGTGGGCATTGAAATAGGAAAAGAAGTCAAACTATCTCTGTTAGCAGATGATATGATGCTATACCTAGAAAACCCTGTAGTGTCTCCCAGAAGTTCCTAGGTCTGATAAACAACTTAAGCAAAGTTTCAGGCTACAATATTAATGTACAAAAAAAAGTAGCATTTCTATATACCAGTAATGTTCAAGCTGTGAGCCAAATCAAGAATGCAATTCCATTTATGATAGCCACAAAAACAATAAAATATCTAAGAATACAGCTTATCACACTGCTTTCCACAATGGCAGAACTAACATTCCCACCAATGCTGTATGAACTTTCTCTTTTCTCTGCAACCTGGCCAGCATCTGTTATTTTTTAACTTTTTAATGATAGCCTTTCTGACTAGTGTGAGATGGTATCTCATTTTGATTTTGATTTGCATTTCTGTAATGATCAGTGATGTAGAGCTTTTCTTCATATGATTGTTGGCTGCATGTATGTCTTCTTTTGAAAAGTGCCTGCTCATGTCCTTTGCCCACTTTTTAATGGGGTTATTTGTTTTATATTTATTATAGATTTGGGTTATTAGACCTTTGTCAGATGCATAGTTTGTGAATATTTTCTACCATTCTATAGGTTGTCTGTTTATTTTAAGTTTCTTTTGCTGTGTGGAAGGTATTTAGTTTAATTAGATCCTATATGTTGATTTTTGTTTTTGTTGTAATTGCTTTTGGTGTCTTCCTCATGAAGTCTTTGCCAGGGGTGGTGTTTACAGTGGCATTTCCTAAGTTTTCTTCTAGGGTTTTTATAGTTTTTATAGTATCAGGTATTGAATTTAAATCTTTAATCCATCTTGAGTTCATTTTTGTATATGGTGAAAGGTAAGAGTCCAGTTTTAATCTTATGCGTATGACTAGCCAGTTATACTAGCATCATTTTTATTAACTTCGTTGAAGATCAAATGGTTGTAGGTTTGTGGCTTTATTTCTGTGTTCTCTATTCTGTTCATTGGTCTATGGGTCTGTTTTGTACCAATACCATGCTGTTTTAATTACTGTAACCTTGTAGTAAAGTTTTAAGTCAGCTGGTGTGAGGCCTCCGTATTTGTTCTTTTCACTTAGGATTGCTTTGGCTATTTGGGCTATTTTTTGGTTCCAAGTGAATTTTAGAATTTTCTTTCTAATTCTGTGAAAAATGTTGCTGGTAGTTTGATAGGAATAGCATTGAATCTGTAAATTGCTTTGGGCAGTATGGCCATTTTAGCAATATTGATTCTTCTTATCCATGAGCATGGAATGTTTTTCCAATTGTTTGTGTCATCTCTGATTTCTCCGAGCACTGTTTTGTACTTCTCATTGTAGATATCTTTCACCTCCCTGGTAAGCTGTATTTCTAGATATTTTATTCTTTTTGTGGCTAATGTGAATGGAATTATATTCTTGATTTGGATCACAGCTTGAATGTTATTGGTATGTAGAAATGCTACTGCTATTTATACATTGGCTTTGTATCCTGACACTTTGCCAGAGTTGTTTATCAGAACTAGGAACTTTTGGACAGACATTATAGGATTTTCTGAGTATAACACTATATCATCTGCAAACAGATAGTTTGACTTCTTTTTTTCTATTTGCTTGTGTTTTATTTCTTTCTCTTGCCTGATTGCTCTGGCCAAGATTTTCAGTATATGTTGAATAGGAGTGGTGAGAATGGGCATCCTTATCTTGTTCTGGTTCTCAAGGACAACGCTTCCAGCTTTTGTTCATTCAATATGCTGTTGGCTGTGCGTTTGTTATAGATGGCTCTTATTGTTTGAGTTATGTTCCCTCAGCACCTGTGTTTTTGAGGACTTTAACATGGAGGGATATTGATTTTATCAAAAGCCTTTTCTGCATCTATTGAGATAAGCATTTTTTTTTTTTTTGTGCTGTTTATGTGATGAATCACAATTATTGATTTGCATATGTTAAACCATATGCAATCCCAGGGATAAGGCCTACTTGAGCATTGTAGATTTTGTATTTCTGTTAGGTTGGTGGTAATGTCCCTTTTGTCATTCCTGATTTTGTTTATTTGGATCTTCTCTGTTTTTTTAATTAGTCTAGCTAGTGGTCTGTCAATTTTCTTTATTCTTTCAAAGTACCAATTCCTGGATTCATTGATCTTTTGTTTGTTTTTTTGTGTCTCAGTTTCGTTCAGTTCAGCTCTGATTTTAATCTTTTCTTGTCTTCTGTGAATTTTGGAATTGGTTTGCTCTTCTTTCTCTAATTCCTATAGATGTGATTGATGTTAGATGGTTTTTTGAGATCTTTCTAACTCTCTGATATGGTCATTTAGTGCTATAAGCTTCCCTCTTAACATTGCTTTAAGCAGTGTCCCAGAGATTCTGATATGCTGTCATTAGTTTCAAAGAATTTCTTGATTTCTGCATTAATTTCATTGTTTACACAAAAGTTACTCAGGATCGGGTTGTTTAATTTCCTTATAATTGTATGTTTTTGAGAGATCATCTTAGTATGATTTCTGTTTTTATTGCACTGTGGTCCAAGAGTGTGGTTGGTATGATTTCTATTTTTTTTTTTGAATTTGCTGAGGATTGTTTTATAACCAATTGTGTGGTTGATCTTAGAGTATGTGCCATGTGCAGATGAGAAGAATGTATAGTCTGATGATTTGGAGCAGAGAGTTCTGTAGAAATATGTTAGGCCTATTTGGTCAAATGTCAAGTTCAGGTCTTGAATTTGTGTTTTCTGCCTCAATGATCTAATATTGTCAGTGGGGTGTGGAAGTCCCTCACTATTATTCCCAGCCTAGTTATCTGATCAAATTCCTCATTTTTCACCATTGCCCAAGTGGTGTCTGATCAACCTGGCCTGCTTTCAACAAGAATCCTGTTAGATCAGTTTAGCAACAATTCCCCTACCTTCTAAGTAATTTTCCATTCATAGACTAATTTCTCTGCCACTTGTCTATAAGTTCTCACTTTTCCTTGTTGTATCAGAATTAAGCACAGGTCTATACTGAAGTCTCTTTCCCTCTACCATGATAGTTCTTTAATAAAGTCTGTTTTTACCTCTTTAACTACTGTCCAGTTCTGCTTTTCCTTGACATAAGCACCATGCTAATCCCAGTGAATTCAGCGCAGGTTAAGACAGGACAGCTCCAGCCCTTACAGCACTACTTACTGATAGTGATGGCTATGAATAATGATGCTTCCCACCATATCACAGATATCTCATAAATGAAAGTGATGAAATGTACTACATGAAAGCCATTTCAACTTTTGTTTAAGTTACATATTTTACTCAGTGAGCATATTTTGCATTTGCTGGAACACTCCCTGAAATCTTTTCATAATATTTCTATCCTTGATTCCAGGCACTCCTGATTTTCACCCCCTCAAAATTACATGCTATAAACGGTATATGGTTAAAACAAAAATCACTGCTTCTTCCTTATTTGTTCTCTTCTCTGTTCCTTTCATGTGTCCTTCTAAAGCTATTCTAGACATATAACTGAATATATTTTTTTCTGTATGTATAATTTCTTTCCTACAATAGCAATATACTATACATACATACTGTTCTGTACCTCTTTTATCTCTTTAACACTGTATCTTGGGAATTCTCCCATTCAGTCCTGACAGATCTGCTTTATTGTTTTACTGGTAATGTCATAGTACCACATTATAGGAATGCACAATAATTTATTACACAATGTTCTAATAAACAGTTTGTTTCAAATTTTTTGCTATTGCAAATAATGGTACAGTGAATATCTTAGCATACATATATATACAAGTGTGCATGAGGAATAAATTCTTCAAAGTAGGATTGCTGGTTAAAAGGATACCTGCATTTGAAATTTGGATATAAAGTGTCAAATTGCCTTTATAAAAATCATACCAATTTACCTTCTCATCGAATATATGAGTGTCATATACTTACTATGCCAATCTGAAGGTGAAAATTTGTATCTCTTTGAAGTTTGAATTTGCATTTATTTGAAATGAGTGAGGCTGAGCATATTTTCACATATTTAAAATATATTTTTATTTCTTTTCTGTGAAGTCTATCTTTATGATCTCTGCCTCTTTTCTTTTGGGTTTATTTTTTCTATTGATTTGTTATTTCTATCGGACTAAAAAGTTTCCTTTTTCATATGTCACAAATGTTTTATCTTTGGCATATTATTTGCTTTTTGCTTTGTTTATAATGCTTCACCATGCAGAAACATTTTATATTTATTCAAATTTGTATGTTTTATTTCCTGTGGTTCCATGTTTTCAAAGTCCTTCCCTCTACCAAAACTATTTTTAAAACTATACCATACTTTTTTCTACTACTTTTATGGCTTCATTTTTAATGTTTAATTTTTTCAATTTATCAGTTTGAAATGTCACCTTTATTGTGTACTAAATTTATACAGGTCTATTTCTGGCTTCTTTATTCCATTACTCTGTCTCTTGATTTATATGTGTCTTATTCTTTAATTACCATAGCTACATAATATGTGGTGGTATCTGGTAATGCCATGCTCCCTTAATTCATCCTCTTTTCTAGATTTTTTTTAACTCTTCTTACCCCTTTATTTTTCCATATGTAGTTTTGAGTTACCACATCTAGTCTTCAAAAATTCTCTTCTAGTTATATTGGGATTGCTTTTAATTTATAGCTTTATATTTTTAAAGCATTGGAATCTTTAAAATGTTGACTCTTCTTAACAAGAATGTGGTCTCCTTCCATTATTCAATTCTTCTGTTAAGTCTGTCGGTATCGAAGTGATCAACAATAAAACCTCATTGAGGCACAGATGCAGGGCTCTTCAGTAGGCTCTTTCACTAGGTAAATGACTGATTCTAACATCCAAACCAGCCCAGGATTATGTGCATTTCATAATTGGGCATTAGCAATATTTTAAGTGAATGTGGGCTATGAACATGTTGAATTTGTGAATGATCAAGGGTCTATTGTAAAATAAATTATACATTTCCTTTTAATCCAGGAAAGCTACTGAATCATAAAAACATACAGTAAAATATTCACATTGCTTGTGACATGAACATTATTTAAAATTTCATTGTCAAATACCATCAGTAAAAGCCCCCCAAATTACCTTTATAGGTGTCTCTTTCAGTTAATTGGTAAATTTTAATGAGTCATGTCACAGTTAATGAATTATATTCACAGTAAGTGAATGAATGATCTGTTGGCTGGCTTTCTCTTGGGTCTTAATGCTCAAATTGACATTGTGGTCAATGCAACACATGACTTCCATTTATGGTTATTGTCTTACAGGTGACAGCAGATAAAACATTTTTCATAATCTATTTTGCCTTCCTTTCCATCTGTGGAACACACACTATTACAGTATGCCATGGCATTAATCTGTCCCAGAGGTACTCTTGTCATATTGAGATTGTTTTTTCTGTGGTTTTCAAATTACTTGATGTCCTTCAACTTGTTTCTGAGAAAGTTCACATGGTATTGATCCAGAATGTTCTCCGTATTACTGTTACATTTTGCATTTAAATATGCAAACAGAATGAAATCTTTCCCCCTTTAAAACTCTTCATTGCTCCCCCTTCATCCTCTTGGCAAATTCCAAGTTCCTTATTTACACGGTCCTTCAAGATCTGGCTCCTACTTACTTTTTCAGCCTCATTTCTACCTTTCCACTAAACTGAGATAACTTTTAGTTCCTTAATTGACTATGCTGTCATTCACTTCCAATGGAGTGCAGGTAAATTATCTGCAGGTGTGAGTGGGGCATAGGCGAATATAGGGAAAAAATCTCCATAGTTTGTAGTTAGAATGGATGCGTGTTGCAAAAGATGAACAGAAGAAAACAAATAGGTTTATTAATATGTAGATTCCATATATACATCAGAGGCACCCAGAAAATGAGTAATCCTCAAAGAGGTGACTTTGAATTCCAGCTTATACAGCATCTTCAACGAAGAACAGTAAATGTCTAGAGAAGTGGAAAGACAAAGGAAAGGAACTTTGAGTCTCTATTAGGTGGCAACTTGGGGAAAGGCCAATAAATGACAGATAAAAGCTAGTTAGTAAAGCTTGTTACTATAAATTCCTGTGGTATCATCTCCAGGCTGATGAGGGCCTAAAGCTGTCTTCAGTGATTAAACTTCATTCTCCTTCATAGAGAGGAGGCTAGGATACCTTTGCAAATAGAGAAAGAGCAGATAACTCTCCTATATCTGTTTCTTTTTAATTGCCTTCAGCTTAACAATCCTTCTTATTTTGGGGAGGCATATTCTGGTCTTCCAGAAGGGGAAGGCCTTGATTTGGATCATTCACAGATTTCTGCAGTATAATTACTCCCAGTGTGGCCTATTTCAAGGTACAAATGGTTTAATAACTTGCCTGAAAAATTCCACTAGCACACTATGTTTCTCTGCCTAGAACATTTCTCCCAGCCCCAATATCTTATAATCATTCCTCAGGTCACAGTTTTGATATTATTTTAGATTCCTAAATGAACTCATCTCTGACTATCCCATGGGTGGGTGAGAAACCCATTCTACCTATTCTTAAAATACTTTAACATCTCCTCATTGCCTTTTATTACCTTATGTTACAACTCTCTATTTACCCTTCTGTATCCCCCAATGCCTTAAAGCTTAATGACAGCATGGACCATTATATTCCTAGTACCTTACGAACAGAATTTCTGATACATAGCAGGTTAATACAATTAATAAGTGAATTTATTCATAAAAAGTTTCATTATCTTAAACTCATATCATTTCATTACACTATGACAGAAATCAGTAACAGTAATAAAATGGAATTTGGCAGGCATGGTGGCTCATGCCTGTAATCCCAGCACTTTGAGAGGCCAAGGTGGGCGGATCACTTGAGGCCAGGAGTTCAAGACCAGCCTGGCCAATATGGTGAGACCCTGTCTCTACTAAAAAAAAAAAAAATAGCTGGGCATGGTGGCCTGTGCCTGTAAGTCCCAGCTACTCTAGAGACTGAGGTGGGGGAGTTGCTTGAACCTGGAAGGCAGAGGTTGCAGTTTGCTGAGATAGCACCACTGCACTTCAGCCTAAGCAACAGAGCGAGACTCCATCTCAAAAACAAAATAATAATAATTAATAGACTAAACAAAATAAAATGGAACTTAATGTTCCAATTGCTCAAAAATGCAATAACATAAATCCAAACATATTTTAAAGAATAAGTGTTTTTCCTTTTACCAGTAAAAAAAGGTGGTCATAGATGTCCTATTTAAAACTTGTTTTAAGAATCTACTAGAATAAATGTGTCCCACTTATTGAATAGTTAATATTAACTTAAACAGGTTACCCTAAGACTTCTGGTCAATATAAGTATTAAGTACATAGTTGGCACTTGAGAGGTCTGTGGTGAATTGAATTACTAAAACTGCAGAGCTGATAACTGATGCCTCCTTAAAGTAAACAGGGTACCTGACTGGTGAAGTGAACTGGGTACCTAACTGGTGGTATCTTTCCTCCAGGGACATCCCAATGAACAAATTTTGATTTATTGTATAAAATCCAGATGTAAGTAATTAAAAAGAGAGGAGTCGTCCAGGCACTATGGCTCATGCCTGTTAGCACTTTGGGATTCTGAGTTGGAGGATGGCTTCAGCCTCAGAGTTTGAGGCTATAGTGAGCTGCGATCATGTCACTGGACTATGGCCTAGGCAGCAGAGTGAGATCCTGTCTCTAAACAGAGAGAACAAGAGAGAGAGGGGAAGAATAAAAAGAACCAAGAACTTAAGAAGTTACAGCTGCTCATAGGCCAATTGGAGAGTCAGTTTATCTGAGGAGTGAGCAGTAATCAAGGGCTAGGCACATAAAGAGGCCAGTGAGCATGGAGATCCCAGTGATCTTTCTCTTATGCAGTTGAAGCAATGGACATGGAAGAAATGTGACTTAGCTAAACTAAAAGAAAGTTCTTCTTTATTGGAAAGATTAGAAAGTTCTGCCACTGAGGTCTACTCAAGCTAGGATGACTTAGAGTGAGGGCCTCTTGGTGATGGCCATGACTGATGCAAAGTTGTTAGATCTTGAAAGACTCTTAGAAAATGTTGGTTGGATCATGATTGTGGGTAATACTTTTTCTAATACTCTATTGTGAATAGAAAACGAAGCCACTCTGATTTCACTCTTTATATTTTCAACTTTTCCTTCTGTGAATTTAGAATAAATAGAGGATCATTGATCTGTGGTCCTTTGTGCTAGAACATGACATGTAGGTTCACATGGAATGCAGATTCACTCAATAAACTGCGGGATATGTCAGTAGACTTTCAGCTCTTTAGCATTTTTATTTTTTTTAATTATTATTTTTTTTAGTATCCATCAAGCACAGAGGGTTTTGAATGTGAAACCATGACATTTGCACCTTTGACTTCATCACACAAATGGTAAAGTTCTTCAGTCCCTGGGTCCATAACATTTGCAGAAATAATGTTGAGATACATGTTGGTAAGGGGCAGCCTTTGGAGAATGCAACCCATATGCCTCATTGCTTCTTTGTTCTTCTTGCTGCCATCCTCACTTTCAAATACTATGCACTGCTCACTTTTTGGTCTTTCATGAGCCTAGCTGCAAAAACCCAGAGTAGCAAAGAAGTTTGGTGGATCGGGTGAAGAGTACAAGATTATGGAAGGTCAGATCCCTGCTACCACCAGAAGGCCCTCTGCAGGACCAGCATGACTGCCAATATGGGGGACATACTGGGGGAGAAGATGATACTGAACCCTCTTTATGGCCAGGGAGCATTAGAGAGAATTGGGTACCTTGGAGGTGAAGAGGTAGAGATCCCAAGCAGGTTTCCTCTCTTGTATTTATTTTAAAATCTCCTGGACCAGCTGTGGGTAGCAGTGAGTCTAATACTTTCCCTGGAGCACAGATACTTTCCTAAGTCCCTGCGGCAGCCACAGCCAGAATAAGATATAAATGCATGTGTAAGTGACCTCGAAGTAACTCACTTACATTACCTGTTGTGTGGCCTACCGAGGAAGTTTAATGTTACTTTCCCTAAGACAGTGCAGTTCACAGCAATTCAGCTAAACCTAATTTTCTAACCATTTTTGCTGTCTCAGGAAATCTAATAGCAGAATGCCAGAATAAATAATGCAAGGTTCTGAACCCCTCCTTTTACTTACCATAAACCTGTTGTGCATTTCATCAATAATTGGGCTTTCTTATGCTGAATTCACTTCTCTTACTATGTCCAGGTTCCATCTAAAGACTGTATCCAGTCCCATATCTTGTGCTTTGGTCGTATCTTCATGTACCCAGTTAAAAGGTAAACTATTTGCAGAAGATTAATGGATACTGAATCTATCTCTCTGTCCTTTCCCATTTATATCTATATTTTGTTCAAGCATTAACTATACAATCAAGCCCCAAATATCCATCTATTTACGAGCCATTTGTTTCTTTGTGACTCAGAAAAATGTGTTTTCATAAACTTACTACTGAATTAGCCAGATGGTATGGTGAAAAGGAGAGGAGGAAAAAAAATACCTGAAGTAGCAAGGACAAGAAACAATGTGGAGGATAGATGGAAGGGGAATAGGCAAGAGCTATTTCTGCAGAGTTAAACAGTAGGATCATGAAAATAATCATCATTTGCATAAATAATCTTTATTTTCTTGGAAAAGTAAAGCCTTTCTTTTATGTAAATAATTTTAGTAACTTCAGTGAAGGGGGTAAGAAGACATTAACTGTTCAATGTTTTCAAGGCATGAGTACCTGGTAGAATTATACATATATATATTTCTGCAGGAGAGAGGCAGAGAAAGGACAATTTAGGTGAGGATGGAGGGGAAAACAAAAACCAAAGATGAGCTTTTTTGGGAGGATTTAAAAGGCCAAATTCTGCATCCAATTCTCCTGGAGCCTCATCTTGAAAGTGAGTTATATATGATGTAAAATAGACATTCTAGTACTTGCTTATTTTATTTGTTCTCAATCAGCAACATCACAGAAAACCCAAATAATTAGAAATTAATTTGGATAAAACAAGTATTTTTAATGTGGATTTATGTTTATCTTTAAGTAAATTATTCTAAAACATGAGAATACCATTGTGTCAAAATAAGCAGCCTGCAGAATTGAAAAAAACATTCTAATTATTTTAGACAAAAAATAATAATTCAAATGATTTTGGCAAGAAAGTGCTATTTTTTTCAGGTTATCTTTCTTTGAGCTTATTTTTTTTTAATCTAGCAGATGGAAGAATTTTGAAGGTTAAGCTTTAAAGTACCACCATCTTCAAACCTTAAAATTTGCTTTTAGGAACTGATATAACTTTCACATCTTGATATTACACAAATCTTCCCCTTCTAATCTCAACCAGAACTTGCTTGCATTTTTTTCTTTTGAAATAGTTTATGATCACTGACACTTAGCTACCATGCTATTAGAAGGAAGTCATATTTCCCAAATTACCTTGGAAAATTTTATGGCTAGAATTTTAAAAATGGAATATCTGATACAGAGTCTGAGCTAATGTTTGACTTTAGTGTTGAAATAAATATATCATCTCATTCTGTGTTGGAGTAATCACCTGGAAGAAACTGGCAGTGATTTCTAGGTCAGAGCAAATACAGTAAATGCTTGCTGGAGGGGGAGGTTCTCCCCTCTTCTTGGAGAATGAATAGCCTAACCACTGAGTGAAGGAATGGAATGGAAGAAACAATTTTATATCATCAGGACACAAACATTTGTAAATGTAAGGTGCAGGGGAAGGTAGGGTAGTGTCTTAGTCCATTTAAGCTGCTGTAACAAAATACCATAGATTGGATGGCTTCAAGAACAGGAATTTATTTCTCACAGTTCTGAAGGCTAAAAAGTATCAATATATTAGCACATTCTGTGTCTGGTGAGGACCCATTTCCCGGTTCATAGACCGTGCCTTCTGGCTCTGTCCTCACACAATGGAAGGGGTGTGAGATCTTTCTCAGGCCTCTTTTATAAGTACACTAATCTTATTCATGCGGGCTCTGCCTCTATTACCTAATTGTTTCCTAAAGGCCCCACCTCTTAATACCATCACCTTGGGGGTTAATATTTTAACATATAAATTTTAGGGAGATACAAACATAAAGACCATAGCAGGTGGGGAATGAGAATTCTTAGTAATACCCAGTGGCCCTGTAGGATAGTGCATCCGGGGTGGGTGATGTAACACTTGCTGGACAGGTAACTTATATTCAGTTCCTGAACCTGCATTTTAAAATAAGACCAGGCAGGCACGTGCACTGGCACTGAAAGTAACCAAAAAAATGTACTTTTCCCAATCTGTCTTCAAATCAATTTGTCCTCAGTTTCCATGCAGTTTATCAAACTCAATAATTTCTGTTATTCAAATTCCAGAAAAATAGTCACTTCGTTTAGTTGACAAGATGAAGAAATGAGCAATATATTTTAAAAGGGGAATAGATCACTTTGGTGAATTTGTAATGAGATTTTGCCATTAGTTTATTCCAGTAAACATGGTCTGTTTGTTATCACTGGATAGCTATGCAATGATGATTTAGAATGAATCCCTGGTCTCAGGTCTAGAACCTAATGGACAGGTGTTCATTTCAGCATAATAGAAGTGTGTTAGAGTTTCAATTCAAATTCTAACAGATGGTATTGTCACAGATACTAAATTACACTATCAATGGTAAATATAATTTTCATATTAAACCAGAGATTTGCATTAGGGTGCAATGTACTAGGGCATGGTAAGCGCTTGCACTAAGGAAGACAAGGTCTAATTTTGAAATAAAATCGGGAGAATAAAGAAAGGGCTATGAGTGTTTTTCATAATAACTTAAAGAAAATTACTTTGCAAATCACTGTGAGCCAGGGCAAGATAATTATCCCAATTTCTACAAAATTCCATTTGGTACACTTATATATTGTATAATAAAAATTAATACCATGTTTATTATAAGAAAATAAATATTAAAATTTAAAATTATACAAATATTCAATAAGCAGAAAATTACTTATACATTAAATTTATATGCTAGAGTTTACCACTTAATAAATTGCCAAACTATTTTGTTCTTTATTATCACAATGGTATTTTTTCAAAAATTCTACATTATCAGTAGAGTTATGATGTCTATTTTAGAGATGACATTAAGTAATTTATCTTTTTTAGTAAACAGTTCATTTTCAGCATGAATCTATTTGTGAAACCTTTTAAATTTCTATTTACTTTTCAGCAGTTAAACATACAAAGAACTGTGATTTGGGTACTAATGTAAAAAATATAAAACATTTTCATTCATAGGAAGTTTTAGGCTATGTCCAAATTCAAGATATTTTGAAAATGACTTAAATGTAATGTTTAGTTCCTTCAAATGACCTTCTGATTAACTCGAAGGAGCTTTGCATTAAGTAACAGCAAGATTTATTCTACACCAATAAGCAAGACAATGCTAGCTGAATGTGAGGAAGTCACATGGCTTCAACATTTCCCTCAGGTAACTGTGTTCACAACACAGAGATAGAATGTCCTGTGACCACTAAGTGTATGGTGGAGACTGTCCCTTGTCAAGATACAGTAATGGGCTCTGTTCTCAAAACTACCGTAAGGGATTTGCAGATCAGACACAGGGAAACCCATCAACCCTGTTTAGCCTATCGGACTCTGAAAAATTGTTACTCAGACTTCATTCCCTCTAATGTTGAACTGCTGCAAGGATCTAGAAGCACATTTTTGTGTTTGGGTCAACAAACTCGAATCCTGTTCTCTCAATGAAGAAATTTATCTCATCTGCATAGTGTGAGAGTTCAGGAACTAATTCATAGATTTTAATGGTCTTTTCATTTACTGCACTGCCTGAGGTGACAATCGCAGTTTGTTTTGTTCTGCCTAAATTTGATTTTATATCATCTTCACATATGGCACTTCAGCATTATCACCACTGGGCTTTCCCCATAGGAGCTGTGTACTCATGTTCTACAGCTCCTCATGTGACTGGGTACACAGAGAGTGGCACTGGATAACTGAGCCTGTCAAGTAAGGATGCATAGAGAGGAAAATGGATGTACCATTTCTGTGTCATTCAGCTGCACCATGAAACTACTCTAAAAAAATGTGACTAGTCATTAGGTGAAGATGAGAGTTTCAGGCTAAATGGCTAAACCTCTATGAATGAATGAAACAGATGCACCTCGATCTTAAATGTGAGCATCCACTCAATTCTTAGTAATATGCCACTGTCTCGTCTATTGATATCTAGCAGAGTCCCAGGCTCCTGGCAATCATGTCATGGAACTAGAAGCTCAAAGCTGAGCTTGGAGAAGTAAAATATGTGAAAAATAATAATCATTGTCCCAATTATAGCATGTATATTTGTTGTTGACAATTTTTATTGAGAGCTTTCTATGTTCCAGGCACTGAACTAAGCCCCGTTGCAAATATAATCCATTTAATCTTTGCAGAAGCTTCCTGTGATATATTCTATTCTTATCCTTACTTTCCTGGTGAGGAAAGAGAGTATGAGAAATTAAGTAACAGTCCCTTGATGCATGATTAAACGACAGAGTCAGAATTAGAATCAGCCTTCAGACCCTGGGCTCCGCAGTGCTGCTACCCATGGCTTTGTATTTTATTTGTCAGGTATCTTTTTATTTTATTCTAAAGACAGAAATAAATGATTTTAAAAATATTATCTACATGCCCTTTATCCATTCTTTCCATAGGCATAACTATTTCAGGAGTTGACTTTGTCTTGGAGACAGTATGTCAAATTTTATACTCAGATAAAGGTCGTTGAAGTAGTGAGCCTGTGCCTATGGGATGAATTTGTCTACTGTGAATTGTATATCATCCCAACAATGTGGTTAGAATGACTATATTTATTATGTGGACTGGGATGGCAAGGAAGAGTGGGTAATTTCACTCTAGCACTAAAAATCTATTAACAAACTTGCCTGAGAATTCATGTGGAAGTTTTCAAAATATTACATTCACTTTCCTGAATAGTGCCATATTCTTCATTTAATTAAGTATCTTATTTTAAAGCCATATAAAGCGCATTATGCTCTGTGTATCTTTTGACATATGGCCAATTGTGTATAACACTCTCAAATCTGCCAGCTGTGTTTAAGTAACAAAAATATTTTGTTTTCAGACAGCTTGATAGAAATCCTGAAGTTTGTGAGAAAACAGAACTTCTTAAAAATGTTATTTTTTTTGAACCACCAGAAACTCTGAGATGATACTCAAAGGGAAGAGCTCTTGTTTTTACCATAATAGAAGTCTTCTTGTTTTTCAATAACAACATATTTCCAAATTGTATTGAGTTTATTTTTCACTAGGATTTTTAGTTAGTCCCTTTAGTTTTTGTTTCACGATCTGACAGAATAAAGAATGCTTCCCCAGTCTGAGTCAAACTGTGCTTTGCTTGGGTTAATCACAAAAAGAAAATTTTAGGACCCGCAGAGACTGGTTAAAGGGTTTCAGACCCAAAGAAATACAATGTCTAAGACATAATTAAATGCTATTTTCAGTGTTTTATACCCTGTCTTAAGGACAGAATCCTTACTTGCCCAAATTGCTTATAGCTGGCAACTAGGAGAAGCTGGTGGGCAGAAGAGAGGAGGTATTGTATTTCCTCTGGGCCTGATAGGTCTGGCTCTTCAGCCTCCACCTGTAGATGGAGGGGGTGTTCTTACCTCTTTCGTTACTTCTCTCAAGGGAGAGGCTGAGAACCTATGATGACATGCATTTCCAACCTCTGCCAAGGGTATAATCCTATTAGACAAGTGTTTTGCAAACTATGGGTTGTAACCCATTGGTGGGTTGGAAAATCAATTTAGTGGGTTCGACCACGATTTTTAAAAAATGGAATAGAATATATTACACATTTTTCTAATATCTGTTTCAATTGTGTATGCACGTGTGCGTGTGTGTGCTAGGTCATAATATAAAATGTATTTTTTATTGTTGGTTATAAAGTTACAAGTGTAAAAGCTACCAGATTGGCCTTCTACCATTGTCATAACAATTATTATTTCGCTTTAGTTCATAAGAGGCCTGTTTTTCCATGAGTAAATTAGGGAGTTCTATAAATAAGTAGGATTTCTAAACAAAGAGCTTCAAGCAACCAGTTTGCATATATTGCTCATTCTTAATCAGTGCAGAAATGCAGCTATTTTAGCATGCAGTCATCCTTGCATCTTAGTAAAAAGGCATATCTTCATAGAACAGTGGACATAATTAATTAATAGCCTCTGTTCTCATAGAGAAAAAAATAATTATGCCAGGCGTGGTGGCTCACACGTGTAATTCTAGCACTTTGGGAGGCCGAGACGGGCGGATCGTGAGGTCAGGAGATTGAGACCATCCTGGCCAACATGGTGAAACCCTGTCTCTACTAAAATACCAAAAATCAGCTGGGCGTGGTGGCTCGCACCTGTAGTCCCAGCTATTCGGGAGGCTGAGGAAGGGGAATCGCTTGAACCCAGGAGGCAGAGGTTGCAGTGAGCTGAGATCATGCCATTGCACTCCAGCCTGGCAACAGGGTGAGACTCCGTCTCAAAATAAATAAATAAATAAATAAATCCATCCATGCATCCATCCATTCATCCTAGGAGTCAAGTGATTCAGACCTATGTGAAAAATTTTCACTAGTACTCACAACTAAATACCTATAATGTGCAAAGCACAGTATTGACAGGAGAATGGGGGTTAGGAATACAAAACAATGATGCCTAGGTTCTATTGCCAAAGAAATTTACAGTTTCGTTAGAAAGATAGACTAGTAAAGCAATAATACAAGGCAACAAAAATGTGGGATTGTACAATTCCTTGGTCTATTGGCTCTCAAATCTATTCCTTGCACTTCCGCTGCTCTGCTCTGTATCGTGAGAGGGGCTGACACCTACAGGTGGCATTCCCAAGGCTCTTTTGTCAGATGGCTCCTACAGGGTTTGAGCAATGGAAGCCACTAGCAAGATATTAGAGAACAAGAGGGTGAAGTCAGTATTTCTCTTTCTCCTTATTGGTCTCTGGGGCTCTAGTTCCCTTTATAGAAAGTGGCCATGGCTACAGGTTCCTCTAGGTGGCCCTGACCCCTGGGTTCCTGTTCTGGTTATACTTACTCCTCTCTTTGGCCTTAAATTCCAGGACTATAATAAATCTCTGTTTCTGCTGATCTCTTGATTGCTTCGCCATTCCCTGTTGGCCTCTAAGATTTTTCACAACTTGGGTAACAAATTTCTGTATTAAGTTCCTTTTGTTTTAGGTACTCAGGGTTGTTTCTATTTTCCTGGTTATACTATAATAAATGTAGAAGTTTAGAATGAAATGAGATATTTTTGCATCGTTATAATAATTGGTATTTATTTAATTTTACATGTGTCAAGTATTATTCTAAGTGCCTTTCATATATCAACAGCTCTATTTTACAGATGAGGAAAAAGAAGCACAGAGAGGTTACTTGACTTGTCCAAGGTTATTTAATGAAGCACTGCCTTGTATTGATTTTCAGTTTGGGTTTTCTTTAAGCACTCAATGCTTTTCCTGTAGAATTGTTGTCAGGTATATGATTCCTCAAATGTATCAGGCATTTAAAAACTTCCAGTATCTTTTGATACTGATCGGTTGCTTGGTTGATGTCAATGAACATTTACTAAGCATCTAGTTTATACCAAACATGATTATAGGTGCTATAGCATCATACCTTTTTTGTATGATGACTATCTTCTATAAATAGTCACTCTTTCAACCTGCTTTTATTAGTGTGCTGTCATTGCTAAAATCAAGGACTTCTCAAGTTGGCTAGGCTTTCAAATCTTCTTGTTAAGTGAGATCTAGATAGCAACCCAAAAATGATCAGTTTACCTGTGAAACAAACTTGCATTTGGAAATATTCCTCTCTGATTCTCAAAGAAATCATTTGCAGTCTTACCCTGAAACTAGTCCTCTTCAATTTGTCCATTTGAAGTCAACATATATTTTAGTACCATGGTAAATCAGGTCTGGGAAGTAATCTTTCCTTTGTAGCTAAATAATCATCAATGTACAACATTATGGTTGTTTTTCATTACTGTAGTTTGGGGAGCTACTCATCTCAAACTTTCTCAATCAATACAATATAAATATATCAGCAACCATCCAATTAACCCTCTGGGTATGGATTATTCAGTATGCATACAAGGCTGCTCATATTGTGGACCAAAACGTACAATCAAGCAGAATGATGTGCACACAGCTGTTTTATATTTAGTTGGCTTTCTAATGTGAGCTAATTTGTTGTAGGGACTGAAGGCATTACTAAGATTTATTTCAAGTTTAGGATGAGATAAAATTATTGTCTGAAGGTGAAACTTTAGTCTCTACTCAACTTTAAAAGACATTGCTTTTCTATTTTCTTAACATCGAATGGAGGAAAGTGTTTGACATATTCGCATATGTGAAGATAATAGGCTTCCTCTCTGAAAGCAACTCCTTCCACTCTGAAACCAACATTTTAAAACCTCTACTCTCTGTTTATAATGAAAAAATGTGAATAAAAGCAAAGATAAAATGAATATTACTTGGACTTGGGAACAGTCTGTGAAAATTAGATGGCGACTGCATAACAAAATACAGTATTCACCTTGTTCTTAGACGTATATCTTAGCTAAATGCTCTGACACAAAGTATGACTGTTCAATAGATATCTAATTGATGGTGGAAGTTGTTGCTTTTATCCATGTTTTCCCCTTAGGCAAAAGTAAAGCACAGAAGAGAAGAAATAAAAGACCTTGAGGGGAGTGAATGCCATGTGATGGTTTTGTAATAAAGTGGTATTATCTCCTGAAACTACGTCATGGCAGAAAACCTTGTAGGAAGAGAATCAACACTAAACCAGTACACAGAAGAATACCATACCACAACTACTGAAAGGGATGAACTTAGTGATCCTGAATAGAACAATATTGTATTGGTTGTGAAAATGACATCTACTTTGTCAGGAGGTTAACAGGATACAGAATGTACATTGTAACAGCCATGAAAAAGAGATAGACCAGAAACATTTAATTTTATCAATGAATATTGTTAACTTATTGAGAAGTCAAAACTCCAGAAGAATGTTAGTTGTTCTTGTGGGCTTATCATGAAGACCTGGTTGTTCTATTTAATTCAAAATGCTAGCCAACAGAATACATGCCTACTTTCTGCTTCTAAACAAGCAGGAAACGTACATTATCCATGTTGTAGAATAAGATTTTTATTTATGCACCCTGCTGTATTAGTGACCCGTTAACTATGTAATTATAAAAATGTCATAATTTAACAACTTTAAAGGCAATGTTGCTTAATAATAGGAAACCATCTGCACAGTTCAAATATTAGTACAGGACCTGAAAGAAATCAGAATGTAAATAAGCTAAAGTTATAACTAAAAATTAATATTTTAATTTCTATCATTGCTACTTGATTTATTTACCCACTTATGTTCACTGCCATCTTCACAATGATTCTAATGGCTCCTATCTCCTAAATATCTTTCCAATTTGTGCATCTTCCTCCATTCTCACAGCCACTATACTAGGTCAAGTCACCTTGCCTGGGTCATTATAATAAGATTCCAAACAGTACTACTGCCTTCATTCTTCATTCCAAACAGTACTACTACTCTTCTCTAATCCATTCTAATTCATTCTCTACTTTTCAGTCAATGTGATATTTCTAGCAGATACATTTAACCATCTCAATTCCCTGCTCAAGTCATTCCAACATTTCCTCTTTCTCTCAGGGTAAAATTCAGATATCTTAAAATAGCTTATTCCTGTCTTATCTGGCTTTGGCTTATTATTTCTGAAGTTTAGACATGATAGGGGCAGGTATCTGTGGTAGATTGAAGCGGCCAGGTTTTTAGTTCCTTCCATTAACAGGTGAAGTCCATTGCCCTACTGCTTAAATATGGGCTGGTCTTGTGACTTTCTTTGATCAATAGAATATGTCATAAGTAGTAGGGCATGAGCTCTGAGCCTACTTTTCAAGAGGGCTTGCAGCTTCTGCTCTTGCTGTGAACCCTACCACTGCTATGTAAAGAAGCCCGGGCTAGCCATCTTGAGGATGAATGACCACAAGAGAGAGTCCCAGTACTGATGAGCCAGCTCTTCTAAGTACACCCCAATTTCTAACCCACAGGAGTGTGAGCCAACAAATAATTCTGTCTTTTCATTTTTCATTGTTTTTCTTTTTGATTTTGATGAAAAACATTTTAGTTTTATCCCATCATAAAACAAATAGAATTGTGACACATGCTTCACAAATGTTATATCTATATCTATATATCTATCTGTAATAGTCTGTATATTTCTGAGAGTTCTATCACATTTGTTCTAGCTCATGGACTCCCCTTTCTCCAGGAAATTGGTGGGGATTATAGTGAGGTAAGGGTGGTAGGGATGTGGAGAAATTCCCTGAGACAGTAAATCTAGGTGCAATTGTATGCATGAAAATTCTTCATTGACATGGCTCCTCTAGTAGGGAAAATGCAGTGCTGGTTTCCCCAGCTATAATGTAACCATGAGTGGACCCAGTCCCATGGGATCACATTGCATAAATCCAAAAATATGTGAGAGCACAGACAGAAAGTGACACCTGTTTTCTTGGGAAAGTATTCTGAGCAGCTTGTCAGGCCTTAAAGAACCCCATATTCACTAGACATATGCTGACTCCCCTCTCTTCTGAGTGAAGAATGAATCTTGGCATGCCACTCTTGGTCTGAATTCTACTTAGGACTCTTGAGAATTTCTTTGGGTAGGGGTCTCAACTGTTAGGCTCTCCAAAGGATTTGGTCAAGGAAGAACAAGGAGAAGTAAAGCTCTTCCTCGAGGATTCCCCAGCTATTGCCTCCCCTCTGTACTCTTCAGGTTACTTTAAGATGCATCGTTATATTATTATTATTATTATTATTATTATTATTATTATTATTATTTTGAGATGGAATCTCCCTCTGTTGCCCAGGCTGGAGTGAAGTGGCACGATCTCAGCTCACTGGAACCTCTGCCTCTCAGGTTCAAGCAATTCTCTGCCTCAGCCTCCCAAGTAGCTGGGATTACAGGCGCCTGCCACCACGCCTGGCTAATTTTTTTTTTTTTGTATTTTTTTTAGTAGAGATGGGGTTTCACCATCTTGGCCAGGTTGGTCTTAAACTCCTTGATCCATCCGCCTTGGCCTCCCAAAGTGCTGGGATTACAGGCATGAGCCACTGCACCTGGTCATCATTACATTATTTATTGTAGTTTTTCTCCGTTTTGATGTAGGCACTTACACCTATAAATTTTCCTCTTAGTACTGCTTTCACTGTATCCTGTAGGTTTGGGTATGTTGTGTTTCCATTGTCATTTGTTCCAACAAATTTTTTAAATTTCCTTTTAATTTCTTCATTGACCCATTGGTAATTCAGGACCATATTGTTTAATTTCCTTGTATTCTTATTGTTCCCAAAATTCCTCCTGTTATTTCTAGTTTTATTCCATTTTCCCCAGAGAAGATGTTTGATAGTATTTCAGTTTTTCTGAATGTTTCAAGAGTTGTTTTGTGACCTAACATATGGTCTATCCTTGTGAAAGATCCATGTACTGAGGAAAAGAATGTGTATTCTGCAACTATTGGATGAAATGCTCTGTAAATATTTGTTATATCAATGTTCTTCTGTAGCGCAGGTTAGGTCTGATGTTTCTTTGTTGAGTTTCTGTTTGGGAGATCTTTCCAGTGCTGAAAGTGGGGTTTTGAAGTCTCCAGCTATTGTATTGAGGTCTAACTCTCTCATTAGCTCTAGAAACATTTGCTTTATATATCTGGGTGCTCCAGTGTTAGGTGCATATATATTTACAATCATTATATCTTCTTGCTGGATTAACATTTCTTATTATATAATGATCTTCTTTGTCTCTTCTTACAGTTTTTGTCTTGAAATTTATTTAGTCCGATGTAAGTATAGCTATTCCTGCACTTTTTTGGTTCCATTTGCATGGAGTATATTTTTCCATCCCTTTATTTTCAGTCTATGTGTGTCTTTATAGGTGAAGTGTGTTTCTTGTAGACAACAGATCATTGAGTCTTTTTAAAATGTATTCAGCCACTCTTTTTATTAGACAGTTTAGTACATTTATATTCAAAGTTATTGTTGATAAGTAAGGACTTATTCCTGCCATTTTGTTATTCGTTTTCTGGTTGGTTTGTGGTCTTCCCTTCCTTCTTGTCTTCCTTTAGTGAAGGTGATTTTCTCTGCTGGTATGATTTAGTTTTTTGCTTTTTACTTTTTGTGTATCTGTTGTATGTTTTTCAATTTGAGGTTACTGTGAAACTTGCAAATAGTATCTTATAAGCCATTATTTTAAACTGATGGCAACTTAATACTGATTCCATAAACAAACAAAAACATATACAAAAACAAAACTAATAAAAACACTATAATTTCATCCCCCTGATTTTTAGCTTTTTGTTGTCTTTCTATATGTCTTATTGTATTATGTCTTGAAAAATTGTTGTACTTATTATTTTTTGTTGGTTCATCATTTAATCTTTCTCCTTAAGAACAGTTTACATACCACAATTACTATGTTATAATATTCTGTGTTTTTCTGTGCTTACTGTTACCGATGAGTTTTGTACCTTCAGATAGTTTCTTATTTGTCGTTAACACGCTTTTCTTTCAGATTGAAGAACTCCTTTTAGCATTTCTTGAAGGACAGGTCTGGAGTTGATGAAATCCCTCTGTTTTTATTTGTTTGGGAAGGTCTTTATTTCTCCTTCATGCTTGAAGGATATTTTTGCCAGATATACTATTTCAGGGTTTAAGTTTTCTTCCTTCAGCACTTTAAATATGTTGTGTCACTCTCTCCTGGCCTGCAAGGTTTCCACTGAAAAGTCTGCTGCAAGACAGACATGTTGGAGCTCCATTGTATGTTATTTGTTTATTGTCTCTTGTTGCTCTTAGGATCCCTTCTTTATACTTGACTTTTGGGAGTTTGATTATTACATGCCTTAAGATCTGCTTGGTGTTCTATAACTTTTGTGTGCTTAAATCTTGATACCCTTCTCTAAGTTTGGGAAGTTTTCTATTTTTATCACTTTGAATAAACTTTCTATTCCTATCGCTTTCAGTACCTCCTCTTTAAGGCCAATAACTTTTAGATTTGCCCTTTTGAGACTATTTTCTTGATCTTGGAGGCAACCTTTATTGTTTTGTATTGTTTGTTTCTTTTGTCTCCTCTGACTATGTGTTTTCAATTAACCTGTCTTCAAGCTAATTCTTCCTTATGCTTGAACAATTCTACTATTAAGAGACACTGATACATTCTGCAGTATGCCAATTGCATTTTCAACTCTAGAATTTGTGCTTGATTCTCTTTAGTTATTTCAATTTCTTCATTAAGTTTATCTGATAAAATTCTGAATTCCTTCTCTGTGTGATCATAAATTTCTTTAAGTTTCTTCAAAACAGCTATTTTGAATTCTCTGTCTGAAAGGTCACATATGTCTTTTTCCAGGATTGGTCCCTGGTGCCTTATTTAGTTTATTTGGTGAGGACATGTTTTCCTAGATGATCTTGATGTTTGTAGATGTTCTTCAGTGTTCGGGCATTAAAGAGTTAGTTATTTATTGTAGTCTTTGCAGTCTGGGCTTGTTTATGCTTATCCTTCTTCAGAGGGTTTTCCAGGTATTCAGAAGGACTTGGGCCCCAAGTGATATGATACTGTGTTTTTTTATGGACTCATAGAAGTAGAACCTTAGTGGTGTGGGATAAGATCTGGAAGAATTCTCTAGAATACCAGAGAGAGATTCTTGTTCTTTTCCCTTACTTACTCCCAAACAAATGGAGTCTCTCTCTCTCTCTGTGCTGAACCACCTGGAACTGGGGTTTGGTGATACAAGCACCCTGTGGCCACCACTACTGGGATTGCATTAGGTCAAACCTGAAGCCAGCATACTAGGTCCCGCCTAAGACCTGTCAAGAAAAAAAAAAAGTAGAACAGAATATGGTGAGTCATACAAGCCAAGATGGGTAAGTACAGAGTAATCAAGGAAGACTTCTTTCATCTAGAAAAAGGTGTTTGAGCAAAGACGCGAATGAGGTGAGTAAATTAGACAAATGGATATCTGGGAAAAGAGAACTCTAAGCAGAAGGAACAGTCCCCTAAAAGGATAGCACGCTCATGTGTGAAGGATTGAAAGGAAGCCAGCACAAGTGGAGCTGAGGGAATGACTGGCAGAATAGGATAAAAAGAGGTCAAAGAAATCATAGGGACTAAATCATATTAGGAGCTAATTGGCTATTGTAAGCATGTTGGCTTTAACACTGGTTGAAATGAATATGTTTCACAGGGTTTTGAGCAAAAGACTGATGTGGTCTGATTTTCATTTTTAAAAGATCACTTTGGAGTCTTAGTTGAAAACAGACTATAGGGAAAAGAGGAGGAAAACAGGATACCAGTTGAGAGGCTATTGCAGATGGTGGTGGCAAGGACCAGGGTGGTCGCTATGGATGTGGTGAAAAGTGGCCAGATTATGGATGTATTTTGAAGGTAGACCAGCAATATTTCCTGATGAGTTAGACATAGAGTATGAGAGACATAGAGAAATCAAAAACATCTCTAAAGACTGCAGACCTTTTATGTGACATATCCCTCTTACATTCCCCCCATTAAATCTTACTGTGTGTTTTGTGTTCTATTCCACTGAAGTCTCAACCCTCTCAACTAACAAATTGGTTAATGAATCAATGTTATTTTTGTATAGTTTTGGTGCTCAGTTATTGTTTTAAACTGACCTTGGTTTAGCAGTCAAAGAGTGACGAGATGCTTGATTTACTGGGCTGAGGTTCAATCAAGGATTAGTACCTATTATGTCACTTCCCAGGAAATCTTTATTCTGTAAACCTTTGTGACAAGCTGGGTTTCATGCCCCACCAAGGCAATTTGCTTTTGTTTAAACTCAGAATTACTTTGGCTCTGAACTCCCTTAAGTATATAATTAGGAATTAAATCTAGGTCCTTAAAGAGCTCAACATGCATACCTAACTGTTACAAGCAATAAGAACAGTTTATCCTCATTCACCTTAGCCCATATTATTGGTCTTTCAAATTACACACTTAAAACCTGATTCCTAAAACAGAAGCTTCTTAATTGCACTCTCACCCCTCAGTCTAAAAGACTTACATGTGAAGCTCTAAAGGTTTCTAGGTCTTCCCATGAAGAAAAAAAATTTGTATGTCTCAAATGTGAAGGCAAATTATTCTTGATGGATTAATCCCAAAAGCATGGCCATTGATTTTGTCCCCAAAGTCATGACAGTGACCCTTAAACATGTTGAACAGGTGTTAGGGGCTCCAACAGCCCCCACTCCTGCACAAAGATCTAATTTTTAGATCTCCCAAAACTTAACTACTAATAGCCTACTGTTGACCAGAAGTCTTACAGATAACCTAAACAGTTGACTAACACATATTTTGTAGGTTATATGTATTGTATACTGTTCTTACAATAAAGTAAGCCAGAGAAAAGAAAATGTTACGGAAAAAAAAATGAGGAACAGAAAATACATTTACTATTCATTAAATTAAGTGGAAGTGGATCATCATAGAGGTCTTCATCCTCTTGGTCTTCATGTTGAATAGGCTGAAGAGGAGGAGGAAGGGAAGTGGTTGGTCTTGCTTTCTCAGGGGTGATGGAGGTAGAAGAGGTGGAGGAGGTGGAAGGCAAGGCAGGAGAGGCAGGCACACTCATGTAATTGTTATTGAAAAAGGTTCAGGTCTAAGTAAACGAATGGATTTCAAACCCTTGTTGTTTAAGAATATTGTACTTGAGAAAATGCATGGAAGAGTGGGGTTGAGAAGCACTTACAATACACTCACTACTTAAGACAGAATTTGCTATTGGAATTTTATATCTTGACTTCAATAAAGAAAGATCTAACATTTGGTTAGCTCCTTGCTCAGGAGCATGCTAAGACTAGGAAGGATTCGGCCATTGACCATTTCTATCATTTTTTAGTAAATATTATACGGAAAACAATTCAACAGTATTCAACAGTGTTTTGTGATTTCTTGTTTTAGAATTTTCAGTATCATAATCAGCCTAAACAGATTATAGAAATATTTGAAAGCTGTTTCCAAAATTGCTTTATGGAAGGTGTTGAGTAATGTAGATATGTCTTTTCACCTTTTCATGAATCAAGATAAGACATATTGTTTATTTCACTGTCTGACTACTCTCTACCTTCAGAACTCATTCTTGGTTTGTTCAGGAAACTCTCTAGCCTTCATGTTTGGTCAGTAAAAGATCTTTGGAACACTTTCATCCTTTCTATAAAAAACCATCTTAAAGCACAAGGAAATCTAACAAATAGGTGTTACTTTATTATGTAATATTATAGGACAATTAGTGTAAATATATAACTTTTTTCTGTTATTGACGTGATTGAGCTTAGTACCTAACAGCTGCAACTTTACCCTCAACTAATTTGACACAAATTAGAAAATAAAAACAAAATATTTTCAGTTAGACTGCACATATAAAATCAGGAAAGTGAATTTTTCTTTTATTATATATTATCTTTTTTCCCTTTACATTTATTATCTAGTCACCTCATATACTAGCATATCATTATCATATAACTTGATAATGAAGCTTTTTCCATGTGTACAATTCAGTTACAAATACTCTGGAGATCCAAAATAGACCCACTGAATACCTTAAATCATAATATATTACAGTGACTTTGCAAATATAACTCCATGGAATAAATAATTTAACATAGCTGTCTTTGTTGAGAGGGAATCAATTGATCATTTCTTGTAGAAATATTAACTTTCTCATACCTTTGGAACCCTTGTTAAGAAATTATAGGCCTCAAAAACAAACAGCAACAAAAGAGTCTTACTCCAGGAAATCTTCCTTGATACCCATGTTGAATGTGTCTTTATTCCATTCCCTTCAGTATTTATGAATGTAATTTATCCTGTTCAGCACTTGTGAATAAAATTTATATTGCTACTTTGTAATCATATATTGTCTTCTGTTATCTTTTCATTCATCTATGTGGTCACTGAAAATTAAGCAGATAATTCACACGTTAAATTGTTTGTATTTTAAGATTTTGTATATATTGCTTACTTTTCATAAAACCATACTCCATCTTGTGTGTCATACAGTATTATGGGCTGAATTATGTTCTCCCAAAATTCATATGTTGGAGCCCTAATCTCCCGTGCCTCCAAATGTGATCATATTTGAAGGTAGTGTCTATAAAGGGGTAATTAAGTTAAAATGAGATTATTATGGGGGGTCCCTAATCCAATATGACTGATGTTTCTGTAAGAAGGGGAGATTGGGACAAAAATACACACAGAAGAAAGATTCTGCGAAGACACAGCAAAGAGATGGCCATCTACAAGCCAAAAAAGAGAAGCTTTAGTAGAAACCAACCCTGCCTACATCTTGATCTTGGACTCCTAGCCTCCAGAACTGTGAGGAAATAAATTTCTGTCATTTAAGACATCTAGTCTGTGGTACTTTGTTATGGCAGTCCTAGCAAACTAATACCTACAGCTAACTATATTTCTAGTGGTTTATGTATATAGCATAAATATCCTATAAATATAGGTTTGGAAATATAGTTCTTTGTAAAGTGTTTGTAAACCATGATGCCTTTTATTCAGTTCCATTTCAGTATCATTCAAAATATTTGCATTCACATTGATTTGTTTCAGAAGTGGGTAATAAGGTAATAAAGTGCCATTGTTCATTTAATTTGGCTGTCAACTCTAGGTCTATGTCTTCATTCAACACATATTGGTCGTGTGCTCATTATGTGCCAGACACTCTTTCAGATGTTTGAGATCCAGTGGTGAATGCCTCAAAGTGTCTCTACTTACGGAGGTTTCATTTGAGTGGGAGTGATCGTCAGTGGATAGTAGCAGTTCATTTCTCACCTTTACAAGAGTAGGTTTTCTACCTAAATGGCTTCAAGATAATAGTCAGCTATTTTGTAATTGTTATAAACTGTTACCTTAATGTATTTTTTAAGTTGGGGGTTTTGGAAATGCCCAAATATTTTGAACTGCCACATTTTAATGACATTTAATGATGCATAGCATATTGTATATAGCAGTTCAGCAATGCTTGATAAATTGTCATAATTGCTCCTTAAATTTTCTGTGGTAGAAAGTGTTAGGTAACAACACATACTCAGTTTTCCAGAACGTTAGCTATAATAATTGCCACTGTTTTCCTTTATCATGCTGAGTTGTTACTTCATTTGGATATTAAATGCTATCCGTATAATTTCTGCCTTATATTTTTATGTCTATTTTATAAGATTGTAGAATGTAGAGCTGGTTTTGAAGACTTTTAAAAAAATTATTTCAGACTCCATTGTTGGCCTGCCTTTCATACATTACAACCACCACTAGCTAAATATAGTCTGATAGCATATTGTTGGAATGGATATTTACTGATGAAATGGCAAATGTTTAGAAACTATCTTCTGAACTGTTGCCAAAACATGATAAATCTTGTAGATTAATGAAGCATCTGGGTCATTCCTATGGGGGAAAAAGTGACTTCCTAAGTAATTGACATTACTTTTATATCTGTTAGTTTCAATATTTCTCTTTTATTTTCTGACACTGGGTAAAATTTTTGCAGTTTTTTGTTTGTTCAAACTTTTGTTTTTGTTTTTGTTTTTGTTTGCTTTGGAGGGGAGTAGGAAAGGAGTTTTGTTTTGCTAGATTGATTTCCAACTGATGAACAAACATAGCACTAAATTCCATTTTTTTGTTCAATGCATTAATTTTTGCCATAGTGAATGTGAATTCACATGAATGTTCTGATATGAATTTGAATATGACGCAGCTTATACATTTCTGAAGAGAGGTAATGAGGAGTAAATATTATTTGCTTTGCAACAGTGTTTTAGTGCTTGGAAGTTTTAAAGATGACACAGACACACACTAAAAATTCAACAGATGACCTTAAAGTACACTAACATTTCAACTGACATTTTCTTACATGATTTATACTTTGCCCAGTGGTCAGACAGTGAATCAGTCAAAATGACTTATCCTGATTCACGAAAAGGTGAAAAGGTGTGTTCTCTGTGACTCAACACCTTCCCTGGGGTGATTTTGGGAACAATTTTCAAAGACTTACTCTAACTTTTTAGGCTGACTCTAAACTTCAAAGCCTTGAAAACAAAGAAATCAAAACAACAAAGTGATAAATATTTGGTTATTATATTTGTAAAACATGACTCCTTCAAGACTTGATGGCATTTTTAAAATTCATTACCTCTTTCTCTTCAACAAATATGTGCATGTTTTATTTATTGTGAGAACTTGTCCAATGACATTTTTTCTTCATATTTTGGATATGGGCTGGGAAATTATGCACATATTTGAGAATCAGAAGATATTTAGAATTCCAGCAAGAGTGCTTAAGAAATGGATTGAGAAAAGTTTGACATTAGAAAACAAAACAATTTATTCCCATGAAAA